>NC_054382.1:112438214-112730714 GCF_017654675.1 Xenopus laevis
CTTAAAGGGCATGTAAAGTCTAAAATAGTACAAGGCTAGAAATGCTGTATTTTGTATACTAAATATAAGCATGAACTTACTGCACCACAAGCCTAATCAAACAAATATTTTATGCTTTCAAAGTTGGCTACAGGGGGTCACCATCTTGTAACTTTGTTAAACATCTTTGCAAGACTAAGACTGTGCACATGCTCAGTGTGGTCTGGGCTGCTTAGGGATTGTCATAAACAAAGCTGCTTGAGTTCTGCATGGCTGGGAAGTAAGGCGGGGGCTCCCCCTGCTGTTCATAAGTATGATTGTTTCCCTGCTCAGCAGTTAGGGACCATCTGACAATTCCTATCCACAGCCGTAAATGAAGGTAGAATTTCACTGCATACAGTCAGGTTTCTTATAAAAACGGTACACAGTTTTTAATTAAAGTATATTGGAGATAGGTTTCTTTTTCATTAAAGTAAAAATGGGATTTTATTTTTTTGCCTTTACATGCCCTTTAAGGCCCTTTATCCCTATAACAGTAACGATTCAGACCTGCACAGGAGCTTACCATCTTGGATTTTGTTAGGCCATCTTTTGAGTGTCACTGACACTACAGGTGGTTCTGCCTCAAGTCCAGGGTAGTAGTGACCAAGGCTAGCTTGAGAACAGAATCCATCCAAGTGAAAGGGGCTCATGGGGGAATCTGCATACACAGAATTTTATTGTTTCTCAGGGATAACTAAAGTAAAACCAAACAATCTTATACTCATCCCTTTTCTAGTTCAAGACATTGTTTTATAACTCTAAGGCAGGATTAATTAAAAGTCATTAATGGAAAAAAAAATGATAAATATTGTTTCTTTGTACAAAATTTTTTGAGCGAAGGTTATTTGCTATTCATGAACCTAGAAAGTATCTAGGGACCCCATCTGCCAGTACAAAAGAGATTCCGGATTTTATCATTTGCACCAGTGCCCATTGTATTAACAAAAGGAACACCAAGAGCCCCAATAGTGTAATATGTATTGGTAAGGGATAATGAAATAAGAGTAGATAACATATACTCACAAACCAAGGTTACCAATAGGCAACCACTGTAAAGGCAGGTGGGGAGATTGTCCTGACCCCACTCAGGATTAAGAAGTCGCTCTCTGTAGATAGAAAAAGGGTATCAACCCTCCACCCAGGGTGGACTTAGTATTGTATAAAAAGAACAGAGGCGCCAAAAGAATAAAAGGATATAAACGAGTTTAAAAACCAAAACTTGGTAATCAGAGGAGGCAGTAGTGGACTTACCTCCTCCAAGCAGACACAAAACGACTGTAATTAAGCAGTCAAAATTTATTAACGAACTCCAATCAGTGCAACGCGTTTCACGGGCTCAGACCCGCTTCTTCTGGCAATAAACATAGGAGTTACAGCATCTGGCAGTAGTATACACACTTAGCGCCTCTGTGTATACTACTGCCAGATGCTGTAACTCCTATGTTTATTGCCTGAAGAAGCGGGTCTGAGCCCGTGAAAGGCGTTGCACTGATTGGAGTTCGTTAATAAATTTTGACTGCTTAATTACAGTCGTTTTGTGTCTGCTTGGAGGAGGTAAGTCCACTACTGCCTCCTCTGATTACCAAGTTTTGGTTTTTAAACTCATTTATATCCTTTTATTCTTTTGGCGCCTCTGTTCTTTTTATACAATACCCATTGTATTAACAGTTTAATAAAGAATATTACACTGTGAAATGCTAATTTTTGTTCTTTTCTTCCATCTACATCTTTTATTGAATTCATTATATCTCTTTTATACAGGAGCCAATAATCTAATGTTTCATGAAGACTTTTTTTGAATCTCAAAAATAAGATTTTACCGTGGCTTCATTGCAGACTGTGCATTTCACCACATGCTGATGAAGCTTGCCATCCAAATTAATAAGAGACTGACACACGCGACAGTTTATCACAGGAACACCGCCGGCATCTGGGCTGGCAATGGCTGTATATGGAGGTGGCAGTTCAGCTGCGGAGAGACAATATTTCTTGTAAAACTACACGTCAACATTTGTTAAACACAAGAACAGAAGGCAGTACAAACAGTAGGCACAACACTAAGGACAGAATAAGTTGCAGTTTGTTGCTATTCTTGAATTTTAAATCTAATCAAGGGCTGAGTTAACTTAATGCCAATGCAAGAGCCATTAGCAGCCATTGTATCTAATGTAGGTTTAGCAAGAGCTGTGCTTTGTCTGACATAACTTTCTGCGACTGATGCCAGGAGTAAATGTGCTTGTACTGTTCCCTATTTATAAGCATTAAAATAATGAATCCTGTATTATATAATTCTACCAGCTCATAATCCATTCTGAAAGTAATAATCCTTTTAGAGCAGTGATAGTGCTGTTGAATATGTTTCTCTCTTCCATAAAGCAACATTTATGAAAGTGCCTGGTCTTCAGTGAAAGGGGGAAGCAGAAAGGAATCAAGGTATACAGATTAAATAGGCTCTAATCATGCCTGTTCGTTGGAATTAAAAAACTATAATAGTATGAGACGTCACAGTAATAACAGTAGAACCTCAGCTCAATGTTCATTTTGAAACAGAATGCCCCAAAAATCAAATGTGCCATGCTTCACAATTACTCCATTAGCTCTTTGCATCTCCTCTGTTGCATTGTCTGTGATTATGTTAAGCTATGGAACACGCTCAAGTATAAATGATAACAGAGGACAAATGGTCTAGTCTCAACAGTTCTGTTGCTGGTCAGTCAGCAGTGGAGATCAAATGCATCATGTACCCTAGCTCTAACCAATGGTTGCCCAATATGCACATTAAGACACTTTCTTCTTCTCCTACATCTACTGTCCAATTGGCAAGTTTCATATGCCCGTTCCTCCTTGGCTTCTGTTAGCTCACCTCCTGACAGACCTCTCTACAAGGAAAGACTACTAGATTCCTTTCTTTGAGACTAAGCAGCCTACTACTGAGTAGCTGCAGACTTCAGTAAAAACACAATACATACCATAATCAAAGTCACATGTGTAGACTGTATTGCACATTCAGGTGCAAGATATAGAGAGTGGGTTTAAAAAGTCCAGAAGGCAGGTGTAGAGAATGTGAAGACCATTATGGAAACGGAATATATAATATAATTTAAATAGATATTAAATAGATGCAAACAACAAATGGTGGGGAAGTCTGAAAACTATAAGGAACTTAAAGAGGCAGCAGAATAAGATGAGCTGATGAAATCTGTGTGTTACTCTCATCAACAGCCAAAAATAAAAAGTAGAGGAGAAGAGAAGAGAAGAGAGCTCCAGCCCAATTTATATTTGGTGAAAGATGGTTGTAGCATTTTATAATAAATGATGAGGACACTTCTTCATGTGTCCATTACATGAAGGCCATCCTTCATAAAAACGAGATCATCTCAAGATCAGCCTTCTGAAGGTACAAGGATACTGGTGGGTTGTGCAAGTATGAGTCAGTTATCCATGTCCCCAGTGTTGCAAATTGATTTCAGTTTGCACAGAAATAAATTGTGGAGCGACAATAATAAGCCATTCTATACATTGTAGTACAAAAAACATTTTTTAAACATTTTTTAATTGCTGTAATAAATCATAATATGCTTTTCTACCCTTCCACAAAGCAATATTTTACACGTTAGCAGAACCTGATTTAAGTTATTTGGAAATTATTTTAGCTCTTTTACCTTTTAATATATTTTATAATACAACATTTGGGCTTCTTTTATACATCACACTCAGTGCATTTTTTGTATTGTAAACAACCACAGTTTATTGCCATGACAGTTCCTCTTTAACCTAGAAAATGGCCAAGACATCCAGCCTCCTCCTGACCATTAAACATGCTTCATTTTAAACATATTATCTACAAATTATACAACCGAGACATAAGGTTAAAACCCAGCCTGAAATACACAAATAGATGACAGTTATGTCAGTCCATTATCTTCATGTGACCCTGTCAAGCTGCACAGATAGTTGCATCCACTTGACAAGAAATGAGCACTATAGAGAAAGCCTTTTCCTAAAGCTCCACTGCAATTATATGTATATACAGAATACAATTCAAATTGGTGCATCTGTAAATTATTTGTTAATGCTGAAGTTTATATAGCAACAATAAGGACCATATAGGACAGTAGTTTTAGCAACCGGATAAAGGATCTTCAAACCTCAAGTCTACTAGAAAATCATGTAAACATTAAATAAACTCAATAGATTTGTTTTGCTTCCAGTAAGGATTAATTATATCTTAGTTTGGATAAAGTACAAGCTACTGTTGTATTATTACAGAGAAAGGGGAAATCATTTTGAAAAATTTGGATTATGTAAATAAAACAGAGCCTATGGGAGATAGCCTCTCTGTAATTCAAAGCTTTCCGGATAACAGATGTCATACCTGTATTTATTTATTTATATATTTATTTATTATACAGCATTGAACAACATGCACTGAAACAAAAACTAGTACAACTACAGAAAATAAATGAGAGGATAAAATGAAGAAAGTAGTTGTATTTATCCCCCTATATCACTACTGCAACAGTCACGGTTGAAGAGGTGGTACAGGCCCTGGAGATTTTGGTAAATGCCAGAGGGGCTGCTATTAGATGCCATAGACAGAATTTATTTATTGAATCCATTCCATGTACTTGAAATGCCAGGGCCTATTTTCTATGAAAATCTTGAATCGGTTTGTCTCCTTTAAAATAAAGGTGAGGAGGTTGTTGATGTGATATGATGAAAAGTAAAGTGTGATAATAATTCATCTTTTTGCATATAATTTGTCCTAGAAAAGAAGGTCTAAGGAATGCAGTAGGGAGTACAATGATGGGCTAAGAAAAAGGTATATTTGGCTACTGGTTGTTAATTTATTACAGTGTAGATAATGTTAAGGGTTGCTTGACCTTGGAAGAAGGCTCTTGCTCTAAAAGAAGCACCTTACAAGCAATGTGTCATGGGAGCAAGAATGCTCCCCTTATTGTAATGGGTAAAACATTTCAAATCATGAGACATCAATGGAAAATAAAGCATTTAGGCAGCCTACAAATAAAATTACATATATCTACAGTATAAAACAGACTTGTTTCTCTGAGAAGAGTCTTTTGCACTATTGGCATCCACTGGGCTGATGCCAACTCACATGGCATTATCATAACTCTGCCTGGTGCTGAGCTTTAAGCAAAAGACTGTCAAAATAATTCTGACATTTAGTGACTCAGACTTCAGAACAGAAAACCTGTCAACTCAAAGGAATTTGGGGAGGAAGCCGCATTCTGTGAAAAGATTTAACCCCCTCAGAAACCAGGAAAGCATTACTGAGCTCTGGACAAAAAACATGCAGTTATGGATAATCCTCTTTTCGGATGCAGCCCCCTGTATTGTCCCTTCTGGTTACTCCAGTCATAGGATTGCTAAATTGTAGTTCTACATATTGAAGTCATGAATGTCAGAATATTTTGCAAATACAGTATTTATGTGAAAATAGTATTGCTGGCATCTCAAATATAATATGCCATCCCCTCTGAATCATGTTATTATACTCAGTATAAGGTGTTTCTTCCTGTGTTACAGGGACAAAGCAGGGCTGGGACTCAGTAGGCAATAGAAAAATAATGAAATTGATGACCGGTTCTGTCCTCTGTCGGTTCACCTTAATACACAGTGACTTACAGCACCAGCCTGGTACCTTAATAGTCACTTCAGTCATTTAATACTTCAGAGCCCTGGCTGGAATTAAACCTTCTCCAATGCCAACCACTGCACCACCATATGCTTTACTTGAAAGCATTCAAAGCTTTGCAGCATTATACAAAGAGGTCTGTGGAATCCACGCATGCTGGGGCCAAAGAAATCTTTTTGCAAGCCACATCTGGCCTGTGGATCCCTAGTTAGATATTCCTGTTCTATATCACGCATTGGGGATAGTCTTGTCTCAGTTCTGAGATCTTACAATTATCTTTGCTGATGTTTTTGAAGGCTGCGATGATGGATTCCAAAGATGGGCCAGAAGTTACCGATTGAAATAAATTATCATCCCAAAGGGAATTTAAAAAAAAAGTCCCATCAGACAGATATTACTCACAGCTGTGATGACGTCCTGGATGGATCTGCCTTTCATTAACCTTCAAGTGAGAAGCAGAAAAGGAGTTTTTTTTTTGTATGTACCTTCAGGGGAGCATAATTAGTTGTAAAAAAATCAAACTTTACAGAAACAGTGACAAGCCGCAGAGATATTTCTCTGAAAGAAAGAACCCAAGAGAAGTCTTTTCCCACAGGCAATGGCAGTTCCTAGTAATTACATCCCCAAATTACCGCAACCTAGGAAAGCTGTGTGGAAGTTTAAAACTATAAATAAGGAACTGTTCAAAATAAAGAGATGCTTGAACGGCCCACAGGAGAAGAGGGTACAAGGGACAAACACATCAGAGATGTCCACCCTGCAGCTGCAACTGCCACTATCAAAAGGACAGGAAATGTTTTATTAGACGTCTAATCATCTTATCTCTCTCCTTACTCACAAATCAAGGTAGCCATATGCAGGCTGACCCATACCGTCAGGACCACCATCAGAAATCGCAGGGCCCCATTCGACAAAATTTCCTGGGCTCCCTGGGCTGCACCCACCGCAAGCCCCACCTACAGATCCACCCCCACCACACAGTAAAAAAACAAAAAATACATTGGTGGCTAGGGTTCCCACACGTTACTAAAAAATAAAAAGATATTGGTGGCCAGGGCCCCCCCATTAAAAATATTGGTGGCTAGGATCCCACATTAGAAAACAAATTGGTGGCCTAAATTGGTGACCAGGGCCCCTTAAACGTCCAAGCCCTCCCGAAGTCAGCAGCTCTCAGAAAGATGGGGTGCCCGACTAATCAAGTAAGTGTGGCGTGGCTGGGCCCCCCTTACCCTCGGGCCCCCTACAACTTTCCCCCCTGTCCCCCCCTGATGGTGGCCCTGCATACCGTACACCAATTGATCAGTCTGCAGAGCTGCAGATCCTTTTTACTTCTTTTCCATTAAGACTGATACTCAACCCACCAGGATTGCAGAATTTTCAGCCTAAATGGCCCTCAATATACCCTCCATACTTGCCCAGAAAGTATAGTTGAAACTTGTCAACCTGCTGTTCCAAATCTGGGCATGAATGGCAACATTAGGAGTGGACGTCTAAAATGGTAGGGGAATACTACTTCTTGTACTTCCTATATTTTTATGTTATGCATTTTATTTTGGCTTAAATCATGGGTTCTCCGTTATAGGATTTTTGCCACAATACGGGACCCCTTTTCTTAAAGCTGTGTAAAAACATGTAACTTTTTTTAAACACCCCAGGGTGGTTAAACCAATACATTTATAGGACTCTATGGGAAATGGCAATGCCATAATTTGGAGCCTTCTGGATAACAGATTTCCAGATAATTGACCATACTGGCTAAAAAGGACAGCATGTCTCAGAGGCAGAGATTCAAAGAATGATAGTATTTCAGCTCAGGAGGCACAGTTCATCCTGTCCTATTTTACACTGAACTGACACTAGCAGTGAGGCTGAAAACCAGAATCAACTTTGCCTAATGTCAGTTAGTATTAACTCATATTTAGAATGTCCCAACATATTCTACAGTGCTGTACAATAATTGGGTGTATATAATCAACATACAGACAACATACAATGGTACAACCAATAAGCTAAAAAAAGAGTTCTGCTTGGCTTTATCAATCGCATACTTTGTGTGAAAAAGCAAAGCTTAACTATGGGGAGAAAAGAGGTGAAAGAGACTGATGGTGGAATATTTTAAAGTCAAGTGCAACATTGCTTCTTTGAGATTTATAAATTAAGCATTTTGACACTTGCAACACCAGAACTGCATACAACTCTGTGTGTTTGCCCATAAAATGTTGTATACAGTCCCTGTCTCAATTGGAATTGGTAATATCTTGTTTGGCAAGAATGCTAGGACTGGAGGACTGGGTATTGGTGCTATGGAGTAGCAATCCTCTTCCGGCTTCTTCATTCTATAAATTTCCCAGGGGATACGCATGCGCAGTAGAACAAAATAGCCGACTTTTTAGTTAAAGTTCAGCTTTTCACTCTACTGCGCATGTGCAGCCGGGAGAAGAAAGAAGAAGCCGGAAGAGGATCGCTCCGTGGTGCTCGCTGGAAAAACCCTGGGCCAGTGCAGTTTCCTACTGATAGGAGCACTGGCCCGGGGTTTCAGGTAAGTAAATACAATCACTTGGGGTTGCCTAACATTTGGTGACCCCATGTGGAAGAAGACTTTCCTTTTCCTTTAAATAGCCATTTAACAAAAATACAGTATACGTCCCGTCCCATAATTCATAAAAATGTATGGCCAAAATGAAGAGGTTGGGCTAACCTTATTGATTGATTTTAAGAAGAATTGGGTGGGATTACCCTGGTTTTAAATTTCATGATTAATGTAATACTGGCATAAACACCTATGATTAAGTACCGGAGGGTACGAAGGTGGGTTATATGGGGTCAGTATGTGCTTACTTTTAATCTGTTATTATGCTACTTTAATACATTTTGGACATTTTATGAATTACAACTCACGGGACATATATTTTTGTTAAAGGGCTTAGGGGGGTACCTGCCTACCTGTTGTGCTGCGCTCAGTGAATGTACAGGGCAGCAGGATCATTTGCGTTAATCGCTGAAAGAAGGGAGCCACATAAAGTGGACACAGCATAAAAGTCAAGTGTGAAACCTGTTTTAATAGTGGCACAGTAAGCAATAATGCATTGCTGATATGGCTTCCCCTTCAGATATTGCATGAATGTTAACATATTACATCCCAGATGCCAGGCCATGTTTTTACTGCAGTAGGAGTGTGCCGCAAAGCTACATATCCAATTCACAAGTTAATTAAGCAGATCTGAATGTCATCATGCTTTGGGTACAAAAAATCTAAGCACTAGGCAGGTAATGTCAATATTATGGCTATCAAAGCTAGAGGGAAAGAAGTAATTTTTGGGGCTCCATATTTCACAGGAGCTACAGTGATGAAGACTGCTCCACATGCTGTTTGTTTATAAGCAACATTGTGCAGCAAAAGGCCATGTGGCAACAAATTCAGAAACTGGTACAAAAAAAATCAGAAGTAAAACATCATGTTATGGTCAAATAAGTCACCCATCACTGGTCTAAGTGGCTAATGCCAGAACCATCCTACTGCCTTGACAGCTTGTCCTTTCAAATACCACACTGTATATTTACCAGTCAAGGTTTGGGCCCTCTCAATCTCATCTATTAGAGGGCAAGGTTAATCTACTAGAAGTTATTTACTATCACTACTTTTTCATAGCAGTGCAATATTGCAAATTACCACCCCCTAAGGCACTAGTATCACCAAAGTAATTTGATAACAAAAAAAGGATGCAAATCACATACTATGGTTGACCAGGTCACCAGACCCCATCCCACTGGGCACACTAGCAGATTGTAACTAGGTTTCCAGTTTCACAGTGCAGAAAATGTAAAGTTTGGTGATACCTTTTATTGACGTCAAGCAAAATACCGGACGAAGGGGCCTGTGTGTTCCGAAAGCTTGCAATTGTTATTTATTCAGTTAGCCAATAAAAGGTATCACCAAACGTTACATTTTCTGCATTTTTTACAACATGGTCATAAATCTTAAAACAGTTTCACAATAACAGAATAACAAATAAAAAAACAAACAAAAAGTATTGCAGACGTGATACCTACAGTATATACTTTTTGTATTTGTTTTTTTATTTGTTATTTTTGCTACTGGCTAACACGGTTTTTGTTTTGTGTTACCATTAACAGAATGCGCAAATAAGTGGCATGGCAGCCTTAGGAGAAGAGTTATGAGTGGTCATATACTATGACGCCAGACATAAAACGAATGGGTGGAATGTCATAAAAGTGGGTAAAAGAAAAAAATCTTTTCCGGGGATTTAATATATCTTTTGCGAACTCGGAAACTGTTTAGCGACCACTTCCGACAGTGGAAGAAGGTTTGTGGATTTTATAGTTTGCACCAATGCGCAGTGAATGTAATAAAAGTTTTTACTGATAAAGTTGTTACGTCTGCTCCAAAAGATTACAACCCCTTCAAGCACTTCTTAAAAGTAGGCAATGCGCAATGACAATGCAAAGTGCACAATGAAAATTCGCAATGCAATAACAGTTTAAGAAAGAGTATTACATTGCAAAATGCAAAGTTTTATTCTTTTCTGTGCAAATTGTTTTGCTCTTTGCCACTTTTATTACATTTCCCCCATAAGGGTCTAATGAAGAGCAAGCTAGGGGACAGGCAGGAGGGCACCTATGTGCCTACCCTCCTGCCCTAAGGAATACTGCAATTCCAAATGCTTTATTTATGGGGCACATGCAGGGCTTGATGCTCAAAAATCAAACACAGAGAGACCTACGGCAATTCTTCTACCTATAGGGCAGAAAACAAAGTGCAAAAAAATGGACAAATTGCAATCTTTTTTTGGAATTTGCACCCTGTAGGTAATAAATGACCCCTATTGTGTTCTCGCAAAGCAGTGAATGTAAACCTTTTCATGAAATCATATATTTATATTAGTTTTATTTATATGTTCTGTATGAAAATAACGTCATCACTTTGTTTCTTTGCAAAGTACATTGGAAAAGAAACAATAATCAGAACCTGTAACAGTGATTGACTGTTAGATCCAGTTAGTTGTTTTTTAAAGACTCTCCAGCAAATAGCAGATTCATTATTCTCAAATAATGTTGTGTTTTCCCCTTTAAAACTCCAACCAGAAAATAATCAGAGTTTAGTAAATAACCCCCTAAGAGTCAAATAGGAGACCAGACAGGGATGAAACTGAGGGCTTTTTGGCCTATACCATTTAATAAATATGTACAACGCATACTAAACCACTGATTGTTATATAAATGCCTTTCTGTTAATATTTATTTACTTTTTACTTATTGTTAATGTATACATCACTGTGTAATTGTCATAACATTAAAAAAGAATAAAATTAAAAATACAAACATGTACGGGCAAATTTACATAGGGTCGAATATCGAGGGTTAATCAACCCTCGATATTCGACTGCCGAATGTAAATCCTTCGACTTCAAATATCGAAGTCGAAGGATTTATCGCAATTCCTACGATCGAACGATTCGAAGGATTTTAATCCATCGATCAAACGATTTTCCTTCGATCAGAAAATCGTTAGGAAGCCTATGGGGACCTTCCCCATAGGCTAACATTGGCTTCGGTAGGTTTTATTTGCCGAAGTAGGGTTTCGAAGTATTTTTTAAAGAGATAGTACTTCGACTATCGAATGGTCGAATAGTCGACCGATTCTTAGTTCGAATCGATCTCGAAGTCAAAGTGGTAGTTGAAGGTCGAAGTAGCCTATTCGATGGTCGAAGTAGCCATATTCGATCATTCAAAATTCTAAGTAATTTTTCTTCTATTCCTTCACTCAAGCTAAGTAAATGGGCCCCGTAAATGGGCCCCGTATGTAAATTGGATGAAGGGACCAGTTACGCTGTTACGCTCTGGAGTAGGAATTATTTGAATGTATCAGTCATCCTGTTGTGATTCTAATACCCTCTAAGGAAAATAAGTGCTTTTATTCCCAAATTTCAACATAATTGGTTGTCACACGGAGCATCCAGAAATACATGGAGCAACAAATTAGTAACCAACCCAAAAATTGCCTAAAATATGGGTTACAACTTTAAAAAAAAAAAAAAGGTGGGAGATCTCGTTACTTTCCAACAACTGCTTCAATGGCCACTTGCAATTCTGTGCGGGAGTGGCAGACTAAATCCAATTTCTCTATGAGTTTTCTTCATAGCTTTGATTACATAAGGATTTTATCATCACCTCTGCAGTGAATACATTAAATAATGCCAAGTTCAGTAATTCCTAGTAATTTGTTAACTTTGCACAAACACTCACTCTTCTTTCATTACATTAAATACACTGAGGCATGATTTTTAGCTGGGTTATGCAGGGTTGCTGACATGGGTTGTTCTTTTAAGGGATACTGTCATGGGAAAACATGTTTTTGTTCAATATGCATCAGTTAATAGTGCTGCTCCAATTTAATTTAAGTTTGAAATCGGACATGGGTCAAGACATATTGGGGGTCATTTATAAACTTTTCGCAGGGCAGATTGGTGCGCAAAGTGAATATATTTGACCTGCGCATGGTTATATTTATAAAGCTGAATAACAGGGTGCAAACAGAATTGCGAATTTTATTTTTTCACAATGCGAATGTCTATAGGAGCTTTTTAAATATGTCACAATTCACAAATTGTGAATCTTTATACGCACACTCTGCGACTCAATTACGCAGATAAAATGTTCGCAAAACAGTTTTGCAAACTGCAAATTTAAGTTACTGTCAACGCTATTTTCGCGCACAACAACCTCGCACATTGGGTGCGCTTGCGCAAACTCCTGTCTCATTTGCGCACCATTTGCGAAAATTTATTCACACTGCGAATTCGCAAAAACGGGCAGAGCAGTGACAGAATCTCTTTAAATATAGATCAATGTACCACTGAGTTTAAGTCTGCCATTGGAATTTTCCCAGCTGCCCCAAGTCATGTGACTTGTGCTCTGATAAACTTCAATCACTCTTTACTGCAAGTTGGAGTGATATCACCCCTCCCTCCGCCCCCCAGCAGCCTAACAACAGAACAATGGGAAGGTAACCAGATAGCAGCTCCCTAACACAAGATAACAGCTGCCTGGTAGATCTAAGAACAACACTCAATAGTAAAAACCCATCTCCCACTGAGACTCCTTCAGTTACATTGAGAAGGAAAAACAGCAGCCTGCCAGAAAGCATTTCTCTCCTAAAGTGCAGGCACAAGTCACATGACCAGGGGCAGCTGGGAAATTGACAAAATGTCTAGCCCCATGTCAGATTTCAAAATTGAATATAAAAAAAATCTGTTTGCTCTTTTGAGAAATGGATTTCAGTGCAGAAGTCTGCTAGAGTAGCACTATTAACTGATGCGTTTTAAAAAAAAACATGTTTTCTGATGACAGGATCCCTTTAAGTTTTAGGTGCAAATTACTGACAGAGGAAGATGTTACTGCAGAAGACCAGAGCTATCAAGGAAGCTCCTAACAAATATGGGGGGAGTTGATACAGTATTTCTGCCTGCATAGACCCATGTTGCTCCCTAGGCAACATCACCATGATTTGCTTCCTTCCTCCTCCAATCAGAAATTGCAAGTGACCACAAACACACAAACAATAATATTGTACAAAACAATGCTTTGTAGGGTTATTGATAGATATATAGTGGCCTGCCAATCAGGAAACAGAAAGGTTTGAAAGTTCCATTTGCCAATATAAGGGGCAGATAAGTAAATGAAGAGTAGTCGCAGCTCTCCTTCACTTTCTACTGTTCTGATGATTTGTGTTCTCTGCACAAATGACTATAATAATAAGAGAGGGGGCCATAGCTCATGTGTCCCTGCATACACAATCTCAATGTGGCCCTTGTAACACTAACTGTGGTTGAATGACTTATTCTAACTAAAAGTTGCTCTCAACTTGGATGGGAACAAATTGAAATGATTAAAAAGGAACCAGTATTGATCAGTGGATGTACATGCATGTGTGTGGTTTTATTATATTATGTATAATGCAGGGCAGATTGGTGCGCAAAGTGAATATATTTGACCTGCGCATGGTTATATTTATAAAGCTGAATAACAGGGTGCAAACAGAATTGCGAATTTTATTTTTTCACAATGCAAATGTCTATAGGAGCTTTTTAAATATGTCACAATTCACAAATTGTGAATCTTTATACGCACACTCTGCGACTCAATTACGCAGATAAAATGTTCGCAAAACAGTTTTGCAAACTGCAAATTTAAGTTACTGTCAACGCTATTTTCGCACACAACAACCTCGCACATTGGGTGCGCTCGCGCAAACTCCTGTCTCATTTGCGCACCATTTGCGAAAATTTATTCACACTGCGAATTCGCAAAAACGGGCAGAGCAGTGACAGAATCTCTTTAAATATAGATCAATGTACCACTGAGTTTAAGTCTGCCATTGGAATTTTCATTGAAAATGGTACAATATTATGTACACACAATATGTGGAGAAAGGTGATTTACAATACAGATATTATGCGGTTTCTTATGCATTTGGATCTCTTTTTTGTTGTTGCTGAAAATGACACCCCTCAACACACTTACACCAGTCTCACCAGCTATTGCTTTGTCATGAAGAATTCATAACTACAACCATAATAGGCTTAATGCCATGCTTAATACAAGATATAACAACCTAGCTTTGTCTGGCTCCCGCTTAAACCATGTGACCAGCTTCATGTGATGTTACGGGCTTGGGTAAGAGAAATGAATATGATGTATTAGCATGAGACAGCCATCTTCTATATACCATGGAAACAATCCCAAGAGAATGTTATAATAATTGCCGTTAACTGCAAAAAGCTGAAGAAAAAAACCATAGAAAAAAACCATAGAACCAACTAAAAGAATCAAGTCATATTCGTTTCAGCTCAGTGAAGCATGTGCAGAAATCAGCGTTTGTGGAATAGCTGAGCTACAGTCACTCCATATTAGCCTGTTAGTTCCTGATATTTTATTCAAGTGTTGAGTTTGGCCAGGGTGGAAACTAAGGGCCGTATTTATCAAAATCAGAATTTATCGCGCCGTTTTCTGAAAACTACTCCGACCAAACCCCGGACAGGGTTTTTTTTGCTCTTATTTATCAGTACATTTTCCCAAAAATTTCCCGTGCGGGAAAAAACACGATTGGATTGTACGAAATTTTCTGCACGAAAACCACAAAATCTTAAGATTATTGCACGAAACCCAGCGCAGATCAGGATATCTTCTGCACTTCTCCCACTGACTTATATGCAACCTCGGCAGGTCTGAGATGCCAGTTTTTCGGATTCAAACTTTTTCCATCCTCGGGGTATTTTTTTTTTATAGTAAAAAAACACGAATGTTTCCGGTTTTTGGCATTCAGAATTTAATAAATAACCCCCATATAGTTATGCTTCTCTTCCTCTGATGCTAGTGGAAAAAATAACTGAATAAATATGCCATGGCCTGTTGGAGACTGAGTGGTATGGGGGCAGGACAGAACAATAACAATCAATGAACATTTCCAATTCTCCTGGATAATGAAAGATAATTTGGATAGTGCTACAGCCTCAGTAACCTTCAGACTCAGGGAATGGTTGTTTTGCAGAAATATGCCAACCCAAACCCAAGGGGTTGTTCACCTTTAAATTAACTTTGATGTAGAGAATGACATTCTGAAACAATTTGCAATTGGTTTTCATTTTTTATTATTTGTGGTTTGTGAGTTTTTTAGCTTTTGATTCAGCAGCTCTCCAGTTTGCAATTTCAGCCATCTGGTTGCTAGGGTCCAACTTACCCTAGAAACCATGCATTGATTTTAATAAGAGACTGGAATATGAACAGGAGAGGCCTGAATAGAAACACGAGTAATAAAAATATAAATAAATATAAGTAATAAAAATATGAGTAATAAAAATATAAATAAATATAATTTTTCAGATTTTTTGTAAGTTAAGTTTTAGGTGCAAATTACTGACAGAGGAAGATGTTACTGCAGAAGACCAGAGCTATCAAGGAAGCTCCTAATAAATATGGGGGGAGTTGATACAGTATTTCTGCCTGCATAGACCCGTATTGCCCCCAAGGCAACATCACCATGATTTGCTTCCTTCCTCCTCCAATCAGAAATTGCAAGTGACCACAAACACACAAACAATAATATTTTACAAAACAATGCTTTGTAGGGTTATTAATAGATATATAGTGGCCTGCCAATCAGGAAACAGAAAGGTTTGAAAGTTCCATTTGTCAATATAAGGGGCAGATAAGGAAATGAAGAGTAGTCGAAGCTCTCCTTCACTTTCTACTGTTCTGATGATTTGTGTTCTCTATAATAATAAGACTATAATAATAAGAGAGGGGGCCATAGCTCATGTGTCCCTGCATATACAATCTCAATTTGGCCTTTGTAACACTAACTGTGGTTGAATGACTTATTCCAACTAAAAGTTGCTCTCAACTTGAATGGGAACAAATTGAAATGATTAAAAAGGAACCAGTATTGATCAGTAGATGTACATGTGTGTGTGTGGTTTTATTATATAATGTATATAACTTTCCCTTGTTTGTTATAGTTTATACAGGAGCAGTGACCAGCTCCATGTTGTAGCTCCCACCCTTTCCAGCTATAGTCAGGTGATCCCACTGGTGTCTAATAAAAGGGCAGCCAAGTTTGGGAGTTTTACTTTGAAAGCAGCAAGTAATTTGCATGTAAAACTTAGTCCCTGTGTAAAATGTATAATGAAGCAATAGAATTCTTAATGAATCAGATGAAAGTTGAGTGTAGGACTGGCCAGATATGGGATGACTTTGGCCAGCTTAAATATATTGCAATATATGGACACACCATCCCTGTTTAGTTTAAAGGGTAAGGTATTTTTGGGGTGGTTCACCTTTAAGTCAGTTTTCAGTATGTTATAGAATGGCCAAATCTAAGCAACTTTTCAATTGGTCTTCATAATTTATTTTCTATAATCTTTTAATTATTTGCTGTCTTCTTTTGACCCTTTCCAGCTTTCAAATGGGGGTCACTGACCCCTAGGGTTGCCACCTCTTCTGGTATAAAATACCGGCCTTTCTATATTTTTATGGTTTTTCCCTATAAATAACATTGGCATCAAGCATAATTTTTACCGGCCAGGCCAGTAAAATACTGGCCAGATGGCAACCTTACTAACCCCATCTAAAAAACAAATGCTCTGTAAGGCTACAAATGTATTGTTATTGCTACTTTTTATTACTCATCTTTCTATTCAGGCCTCTCCTATTCATATTCCAGCCTCTTATCCAAATCAATGCATGGTTGCTAGGGTAATTTGGACCCTGGCAACCAGATAACTGAAATTGCAAACTGGAGAGCTGCTGTATAAAACGCTAAAAACCTCAAATAATGAAAAACAATTGCAAATTGTCTCAGGATATCACTCTCTACAACAGTGATCCCCAACCAGTAGCTCGTGAGTAACATGTTGCTCTCCAACCCCTTGGATGTTGCTCCCAGTGGCCTCAAAGCAGGTGCTTAGTTTTGAATTCCAGGCTTGGAGGCAAGTTTTGGTTTCATAAAAACCAGGTGCAGTGCCAAACAGAGCCTCAATTTAGGTTGACAATCCACATAGAGGCTACCAAAAAGCCAATCACAGCACTTATTTGGCACCCCAAGAACATTTTTCATGCTAAGTGTTGCTCCCCAATTCCTTTTACTTCTGAATGTTGCTCACAGGTTAAAAAGGTTGGGGATCCCTGCTCTACATCATAATAAAAGTTAACTCAAAGATGAACCACCATGGAGGCATTTTATTACCAATAGATTAGCTGTAATAGTGCAAGCTAGAATGCTATATTTATTCTGCAAAATGCTTTACCATACCTGAGTAAAAATCTCTAGAAACTCTCTGTTTAGGATAGCAGCTGCAGTATTAGCTTGGTGTGACATCACTTCCTGCCTGAGTCTCTCCCTGCTCACTTATAGCTCTGGGCTCAGATTACAGCTGAGAAGAGGGGGGGGGGAGCAGGGAACTGAGCATGCTTACGCCCAGGGCAAGGAGGTTTAAGCTGAAGGCAAGAAGTCTGATACTGAAACCCATGTGTACACAATAGAAGGAAAGAAATACTGTGTTTCTTTTGACAGAGGACTCAGAGCAGCATTACTTTGAGGTTTTACTGGTGTATTTATATAGACCTTTCTGATAAGGCTTACTTAGTTTTAGCCTTTCCTTCTCCTTTAAGGCACAAAATGTCTCAATGTCTTAAATATATTGTTAATGGATTGAGTGCAGAGAATCTCTTGTATGTGTCACATATATATATATACACATATATATATATATATATATATATATATATATATATATATATATATATATATATATATATATATATATATATATATATGCACATTTTTTTCTGTCCCATGTAATGCTATCACTCTGCTTTCAAAGCAATCCACGTTTGTATGCAGAATGGGTGCATATGCTAAAGCAGCATAACAAAGCTAAATAATGTACACAAGTAGCATCTGTACTGTACCAAGCAGCTCCAATTTTGGCAGCTCAACCTGCAGTCCCTGATTGTTACTGAAATGTCCTGACTTTCTCTTTGATCTCCTGCACTGAACAGCCAGAAAAAGATACAACGTTTCTAAAACTTAATTGGCTTTGGGCAGAGAGCCCAGAATATGTGGCATGTGCATTTAAATACATTTGTTACAATTTAAGATAAGAAAGAAACAAGTGTAACAATTTAAGATAAGCAGGTCTCTTGGGGAAACTGTGACTTGCAGCTTAAAATGCAATTCACCTTCATTGGCAAAACTGTAACAACACATAAAAACCACAGAAATGTGTTCAAACTTTCATAAACTGCCAAATTTTATAACATGAAAATGGTAATTAGGGGTTGTAGTCACATAAATGGTTGTAGACCCATATATTTTGCCATGCAGCAAATCTTTTTGTCCCTCTTTCTGTTTCCAAAATGTTGAAAATTATGCTGTACTGTAGGTCTAAATACACATTTACTAAAGTTATTCCTGGGCCAAATCAAAGCTCAGTTATGTTCTCATTTTCTCATTGAGCTGACAACAGAAAATATAATGTATTCGGTTGCACATACGCGGAGACAATCTGTATGTTTCAGTAGCGCCTCCTATGAAATAACTAGCTATACACTAGGGAGTCTGGACATCAAATGTATAACCTCCAGCTGTTGTGATGTACAATTGCTGGTGTCCTTTGCTCAAGGACGTTGGGCATTGTAGTTCACAATAGATAAGAGGACAACGACTTTATATGCAGTAATAGCAGGTTATATTTTTAAATCATTTTTCCTTGTTGTTTCTACAAAACTCAGGCATGCTCGACCTACAGTCTGGCAGCTGTTGCTGCACTACAACACCCAGCATGCACACAGCCCTGGCATAATATACTGAAACTCACTTAGCATGGATTTTCATCTTATGCAGAGAGACAGCAGGCATTTCTCAGACACACATGCTCTTTATCCCACATGGAGTTTATAATGGACCTGAAAAGGCATTCCCTCAGGGTAAAAAGCTAAAACACATTCATTGCTGCTACTACCTTCCTAATAAGCCATATGCTCTTCTGTCCTAAAAATTGCACTCTTTGGATCTTCCCTGTCGTTTGATTTTTAAAATTGCTGAGCAAATAAGTCGATTCAGAAGCTTATGGCTTATTTTTCACTTTTATTAGAATATTAAGAGAAAGTAGAAATTGCATAAAACAGCTCTCAGATTTCAGAGCGGAAGCCAGAGTAGATATAATGCAAGTGTGCACCAAACGTAGTAATAATAATGTCATGTGCAAGGCTGTAATCTAGGAAGTCACTTTCTTCCTGGCACGTTCTTAAAAGTATCACTGCCTCACTGTGCTGAGCCCTTGCTTATAACCAGGGTACTCTCTGCGCAGAGCTTCTTTCCACCCATATTCCAAAACCCATATAGGCAGGTTAATTGCCCTTTAAGAAATAAAATAAATACCTATAACCAAAGTTGGGTGCACTAATATAATGCCCAAAACCTGATCACACTGTTCATACAGTGGGAGCTCCTCTCAGAATAAATATTACATACATATGAAAACCATACAAGAAGGGAGAGAATCTAGGGGCTCACACAAATATTTTGGTTATCAAAAACAAACCAGCTTTATTTCAGTTAAAAATTCACACACTATTAAAATGACATACAAAAGTGATACATTGGAAACCCTTTTATTATTCTGTAGTCCTATGTACACGGGTACAAGGAGAATCAATGATTCCCCTGGTTATTTAACCAATTATGTAGCATGTTGACATTGTATAATAAATTAAAATCATGATCCCCATCCCCACAAAGTCACTGGGCTCAGCAAAAACCTCAAGGCACCTGTTGAATACACATAAGACAGGGGTTACTCGCGTATCACCAAACAGCTTAAAACACCAAACACTGGCTTCCTCTTGGGGGACCCTTTAATCAAACTGATCTTGAGAGTATGTTTGTGTGGATAGGAGCATTAAGGCCCCCATACACCGGCTGCTGAGTGCAGACCTAGCTGGCAGCTTATTGGCCCGTGTGTGGGGCCATCCAACTGACTTCCCCGATCCATAACTGGTCTCAATCGGGAAGGTTAAAAAATCCAGTTGGATCGCACCCACATCTGGGCGTTTTGGTATATTGGTTTAGGCTATTGGTACAACACAGCATGATGTGACCCCTACAGATAAAGTTTCCCTGCAAAAGAAAAATGTTTCCTCTCAGCTACCTACAACAACACACTTGCGCATCTTAAACTTAAAGGAACAGTAACACCAAAAAATGAGAGTGTTTTAAAGGAACAACCAGGGGCGTAACTACAGAGGAAGCAGACCCTGCAATTGCAGGGGGCCCAGGAGGTACAGGGGCCCCATGAGGCCCTAACTCATGTACATTTTAAATAAATATTAGTAAAACAGGTCAACCTTGACATTTTAGGGGCCTGAAAATAATTTGCTGTGGGGTCCAGTAATATCTAGTTACGCTACTGGGAACGACAATATAATGTACTGTTGTCCTGCACTGGTAAAACTGGTGTGTTTGCTTCAGAAACACAACTATAGTTTACATAAACAAGCTGCTACGTGGCATAAGGGCAGCCATTAAAGGACATAATACATAGTAGGTAACAGATGAAGAATCGCATTGAATGCTACAGAACGTATCTGTTATCTGCTTTTTTCCTTTTTTACCTTTGAATGGCTGCCCACATGCAGCTTGTTTATATAAACTATAGTAGTGTTTCTGAAGAAAACACACAGCTTTTACCAGTGCAGGGCAACCCTATATTATATTGTCATTCCTTTAAAACACTTTAATTTTTTTGGTGTTACTGTTCCTTTAAACTCTGCCAACTCTTGTTGAAGTGAAGATGCTGGAGAAGAAATTGAAGCAGAAGGTGCGAATCAGCCAATAAGAGACAATTGTTTGTTCAACACCTAGGAAGGTCCTCAAGGAGGGCTTATAAATATGATCTCAGTTACGGGACTTCACTAACCTACAAGACACGCATTTCTGTTGGAAACGTGTAAATAAGTCCCCTTTATAGCAGTGTGATGTTTCTAAACAACTTCCAGCAACAATAACCACGTACATAGGGGCTGCAGAGAGTTGTAGTTCAGAGCATTTACTGAATGAGGTTTGAGTCAGCGGAAGTAAATAACATATACATACAAAGCAGCTGCTTTAATTCATTAATAATTTAAACTTTGTTTGAAACTAATTCAGATGCAAATGATTCCTCTCTATCAGTGACCAGGAAGCTAGCGGAAGATACTATTTATATATATTTAAATAAAACACCTGGCTGTATACATTACCCAGGAGTGCCCATACTTTACTCATGTGAGGTCTACTTTTAGTGATGTTGTCCAATTATGATCTACATCCATAAAAGCATTGTTAGCATTCTGTTCCATGGAAAATATTACTTAAATATTATATTGATGAGAGACTTTAGATTGCTATATTTAACAAACAACTATTTGTTATGTAACCTTAACATAATAATTATCTGACTGAAAAGCATGTAATAGGAGGGTGATTTAAACAACCTGTTTGTTGACAGTGTCTTGAGATCTACTGATCACCAGCTAAGGGTCTACTGTTAGAGCCCGATCTCCCTTTTGGGCACCCCTTCATTACACGGTAGAAATAGCACGGGTGCTGTGAGTTAATAACAAACGATGCATAATTAATCTTGTTTTAGAACTACCCTTAGTTAGATATAGACAAATGACACACATGGCATCCAAGACCACACTCAACCAAAATTCATGTGGAATACATGAGCAAATAACTATTAATTAAGGCCATGATCCAAGCACTCAGCACATTTTCTAGCTTGCCACCCAGATCAGTCATGCAAGATAATGGCAAAACTATGCAGGGAATTACATAAGCGGGACATGAGGGGGATTGTGCCTACTTTTGTTTATGCCACAGGCAAACAAAGCAGACAGAGACACTGCATTAGCCCAAACCTCTGCAGTCTAATAGAGAGCTATATGATTCACACACTCTGCAAAGCATTATCTCCTCCCTCCAGTGAGTTTGAATTAAGGGGCACATGCAGGTTGATGCTCTGACTCATTGTTTTTTGCTGAGTACCCACTAAGCATTTTTGCTTACCTTGCAGGTTGTTTTCATGGATGTATGGAGGTGCCGTAGGGGTGACATTGCCAGAGCTGGGAGAAATGAGAGGGGAGCGCTCGTCAATTCCATCAGCAGCCATGACTGCAGCAGCTGCAGCTCCAACACAAGGAAGGAAAGCACTCACAAAGTCTGTGTCACAGGGCTGGGAATCACAAGAAAGAGGGAGGAGACACTGGACCAAATACAACCCCCCATCTACAAAGAAGCCAGCCGAAAGCACATGGACTTTCATTTAGGGAATTCTTTAAGGCAAAGTAGATAAGTTAATCGGTAGACCTGTATGATTCCAGGCACCATTCATTGTATATCTTTATTAACAGGAATGAATCAGTATGGAGAGATATCAGTCTGGTGTGTGGGTGTGTCATGGTGATATAGTAGGGGTTTATTTCCCCTTTAATAAGAGCTTTTGCGAGATAGGGGTTATAGCTAATAACCTTGTGATTGAACCAATGCCCAGTGGCACAATTTCTAAGCTGTTTCCACATCATACAGTAGATTCGATTGAAGGGGGTGTGTCCCTGCAGGATAATACAGTGTATTTCTAAAATCAGATGCCAGGGCTCACAGGGGAACATACAGCACTCGCACCCCCTGGCTAACATTGAAGTTGCAGGGCATTTATGGCACATGGGCATTTTGATGGCTGCCTCCTTCCAATGGTTGAAATATTCCTCTCCGTCTGTCCCTGCTCTTGATTGAACTGAATGAAAAGCTCCATATTGAAAGCACATGGAGTGGTGACTTGTGGACTATGGTACCAAAACTATTAAACAGGGTCAAACTGGGCACTGGAAGAAAAACCAGTGGGCAGACCCAAGACCTCCTGACAATCATTTTGGAGGGTGTAGCCACCCCTTTCATTTTCTTGGCTGAACTGACCAGCAGGTCACCTGCTCTGGTTTCAAATTCATTATATCAGTTATTTAACTGTAAATTTTTAACTTGAAAACAAGAAATCAATTAATGTAATTTGCTTAGAATTGCTCTTAGCGATGTTACATTTGTTTTGAGGGTTTACATTTTCTTTTAATTATAAGGCTTTTCTTAGAAAGAACCAATTATTTTAAAAAAAAAAAAAAGCTTCAAAATGCTACAGAAACATTTTTATGTTTTAAATTTACATTTTATCATCGGTGGTGCCTGATATTTTCTTACTAGAAAGTGAGCAAATAATTATGGATTGATGTGTTTCAGACAAACATTTTTCCAGTCTATTCCCATCAGCTCCAGCCTTCATTATCCAGATATCTAGACAATATCCAGGCAATAGCTAGAACTTTCATTGATGGCTTACGGGATGAAGTCCTCAGTAGGAGGTTGATATGAATCCTCAAAGAGGGAAGGAATACATTGAGATTTATCCAAAATACCACTCTTTAGAATATACTAGGTACTGTATAAATGTCCCAGTGGGAAAGAGGCAGCTTTGTGAAATTCAATACATTTTCTATTCTTTGAATATGTAGATGAATCCACTTCAATCCAGTGTTGCTCTATGTGCAACTCTATCTGCTGGGATAACCATAAGAAAAGATGGCCTGCTGAGGTCAGTGGATCACCTTAGAAACAATCAGGCCAAGGGGTAAATTTACTAAGTGGTGAAAATTCGTCAGCAATGGCTTCGCAGCCATCACAACACTTCACCAGGCTAAAATTCGCTCAGACAATGCTAATTCACTAAAATGCAAAGTTACGTCCAGGGCGTTGAACGCTGGCAAATTTTCGCTAGCGTAACTTCGTCAATCAAAGCGAAGATACGCTAGCGTTCAATTATGCCTATCACAACTTCGTTAGAGGTCTTCGCTCAGGCTAATTTTTATTTTGAATTTGAATGGACGTATTTGTTGCAGCAAATACATTACACTACACAAGTCCAAGGAACCTTAATAAAGAAAATAGAGGTGTTATAATGCCCTACACATGAGCCCACTGTATAGTTAATGTTTAGTGATGGGCGAATCTGGGGCGTTTCGATGCGCCGGAAAATTCGCAAATTCCCCACGAAATTCGTGAAACTGCAGAAATTTTTTTACGCGAATTGCGGGAATTTACTGCGAATTCGCGCCTGGCGAATAAATTCGCCCACCACTATTAATGTTCCATATGTTAGAAAATGTATGGGGGAACCTGGTTACCCAAAATAATTTTTAAGGACTTTTGCAGGCTATCACTCTGAAAAAAGGAAAAGACGCCAGCGTTATTTGGAATTAGAATCTTTTTCCACTAAAAAATATGATGTAAGTAACAGAAGGTTGAGGAAGTCCTATCTACTCTACTGCACTTCTCCTGGTCTGAGGTGGCGAAGGCAAGTCTGGCAAAAGCGGTAACGTTCAGTAAAATCCTCATTTTAGTGAATTTGCGGAGTAATATCCATTCGCCAGAGCGAAAATTCGCCTGTTAGTAAATCTGCAAAGTCCCTGAAAAGGAGATTTTTTGTATAACTTACCGTTAAATCTCTTTCTCTCTAGTCCATTGGGGGACACAGGAACCACTGGGTTAAGCTACTCCAACCAGGAGGCAGGACACTGACACAAAAAACAATTGCTCCTCCTCTTCCACATATATATCCCTTGTACTTAACCCTCTAACTCAGTTTAGTATATCAACCGAGAATAACATAACCAAAAAATATATAGAATTAATTCAAAACAAATACAGAGAATTCTTGTCTCAGGGAGGGAGGTCCTGTGTCCCCCAATGGACTAGAGAGAAAGAGATTTAACGGTAAGTTATACAAAAAATCTCCTTTTCTCTAACGTCCTTGGGGGACACAGGAACCACTGGGACTTACCAAAGCAGTCCCTCTGAATACCAGGGAGGGAAGAGACAGACCGCCCTTAGTCGGTCATAACTACCGCATGAAGCACCTTCCTACCGAAACTAGCTTCGGCGGAGGAAAAAACATCAAAACGATAGAATCTCGTAAAAGTATGAACTGATGACCATGTCGCTGCCTTGCACAGCTGCTCTGCAGAAGCCTCGTTTCTCCATGCCCAGGAGCTGCTTAACGCCCTAGTGGAATGAGCCTTTACCTGTGCTGGGGGACTTCTCTGAGAACTCTCATATGCTTGGTAGATAGACTTTTTAATCCATCTGGCTATCGTAGCCTTTGTAGCAGCTGCCCCTTTCCTTGGACCTGAGGGAATGACAAAAAGCGAATCTGAACACCTAAAAGAGGCTGTTCTATCCACATAGTACCGTAAGGCCCGAACAACATCCAAGGTATGTAGCTTCTTCTCCCCCTCATTCTTAGGCTCTGGACACAAGGAGGGTACCACAATAGGCTGATTCACATGAAAATCAGATACCACCTTAGGTAAGAAGCTTGGTATCGTACGCAAGGTAACCTTGTCTTTATGGAAAACCATAAGCTCCGGAGCGACCGAGAGTGCGCCCAGCTCTGACACCCTCCTGGCCGAACAAATGGCCAATAAAAAGACCACCTTTGACGTCAACCACCCTAGGTCTACCGACCTCATGGGCTCAAATGGGGCTTCCTGTAATGCCCTGAGAACCAAGTTAAGGTCCCATACCGGAACCGACTGACGAAATAAGGGAGTGACATGCGCTGCTCCTTGTAGAAAAGTTCGCACATCATCACGTAGCGCTAATCGTTCCTGAAATAATACCGATAATGCCGAGACCTGCACCTTCAAAGATGATAGTTTAAGACCACCATCCAATCCTTGCTGAAGGAATTGTAGTACATTGCCAATCCGTAACCCTTCAAATGGAACCTGATGTCTCTCACACCACGTCTGATAAGCCTTCCAGACCCTATAGTAGGCCTTAGCAGATACGGGTTTCCTAGCCTTAATCATGGTTTCCACCACCCTGTCAGAAAACCCCTTACGCCTCAGGATGGCTGTCTCAATCGCCACGCCGTCAAAGAGAACAGGGCCGGGTTGTGGTGCACTATTGGTCCCTGACGAAGTAGGTCCGGTCTTGCTGGTAGTCTGAACCAATCTCCCTCTGCCAGGGAGATCAGGTCTGAAAACCATGCCCTTCTTGGCCAAAAAGGAGCCACTATGAGCAAGGTCAGATTCTCCTGCCGAAAACGCTTGAGGATTCTTGGAATCATGGGTATTGGCGGAAACACATACGCCTTGTGAAAACTCCAAGGAAATGTCATTGCATCCACTCCTTCTGCTTCTGGATCCCTTGCCCTTGAAAGGAACCTTGGCAGCTTTGCATTGTGCCTGGACGCCATCAGGTCGATGTCCGGCCAACCCCACCTTTCTACTAGAATGTCGAATACCTCTGGTATGAGTTCCCATTCGCCTGGATCTAAGCGATTTCGACTTAGATAGTCTGCCTCCCAATTCAGGATTCCGGGAATGTGAACCGCTGCTACTACTACATTGTTGCACTCTGTCCACTCCATTATCCTCTGTGTCTCCCTCCATGCGGATACACTCCTTGTTCCCCCCTGATGATTCAGGTAGGCAACCGCTGTTGCGTTGTCTGATTGCACCTTTATGTGCTGGTGCTGTAACATATCCTGCCACTGAACTAGAGCCCGGAAAATGGCCCGAAGCTCTAAAATGTTTATAGGCAGTCTGGACTCCTCGGGAGACCATGTGCCCTGTGCCCACCTCTGGTCGAGCCTTGCCCCCCATCCGGTCAGGCTTGCATCGGTTGTTATCAACATCCACTGTGGGTCCTCCCACGACTGTCCCTGAGCCAGTCTTGCTGAATCCATCCACCAGTTCAAGGACTGTCGTGTTGTCCTGTCTAGGGTCATAGTATTCTCGAGAGATCCCCTCTTCCATTTGCGTATTATGCACAACTGTAATGGTCGCAGATGAAATTGGGCCCATGGAACCGCCTCCATTGCTGCCACCATTAATCCTAGAACCTGCATGCAAAATCGTATCGTGGGTGTGTGGTTCTGGATAAGTTGTGATACCCTGTTCCTGAGTCTCAACTGTCTCTCCTTTGGCAAAAATACTCTCTGTGAGTTTGTATTGAATACTAGCCCCAGGAACTGCATGACCTGGCTGGGTACCAACGACGACTTTTGACGATTGATCATCCACCCGAATGATTCTAGTGTCGCCACCGTGATGGACACATTCCTCGTAGCTCTTTCCAATGATTCTGCCTTTACTAAGATGTCGTCCAAGTATGGAATAATCGAAATTCCCTGAAGTCGCAGAATCACTGTCATGGATGACATGATCTTCGTAAATACCCGTGGTGCCGACGTTAGACCGAATGGCAAGGCCACAAACTGGTAATGCTGCTGAAGAACCGCAAACCTCAGGAACCTGTGATGTCCTGGCCAAATGGGAACATGCAGATACGCATCCTTGATATCCAGGGATGCTAAAAACTCTCCTTTTCTCATGGATCTGATGACTGAACGAATGGACTCCATGTGAAAACGGGAGTACTTTATGAATTTGTTTAGTGCCTTCAGGTCCAACACTGGACGAAAGGACCCGTCCTTCTTTGGCACGATAAATAAATTTGAATAGAAGCCGTCGAAGCGTTGACCGGACGGCACCGGAACCACTACTCCTGATTGTAGTAGTGACCTTACAGTCCCGAAAAAAGCCTCGCGCTTTGGCTCCCTTACTGGTACTCTGGAAAGAAGAAAACGTTTTGGCGGAGGTGCCTGAAACTCCAACTTGTAACCCTCGCTGATTAGCGTTTGAACCCAAGTGTCGGACACCTCCCTCCTCCAATTCGCCTGGAACCTCCCGAGTCGTCCCCCTACGGCTCGACTGAGGTCCCACACCCCCCTCCAGTCATTGGGAGGGGGTCTTGTCCTTGGTCGACTTGACACTAGACTTGCGGCTATGCCACGGATGCTTGTTTCGCTGTTGAAACTTCCCCTTGGCACGATAGCCTTCCGATGTCCGTGTTCTCCTTGGGGAACGAAAACTGGAACCTCGAAAAAATCTGCCCTGTTTTGAACCAGACCCATACCTAGGCTTGGTCTGTGCCAATAGAGTGCTCTTTCCCCCTGTTGCTTGGGAAATTATTTTCTCTAGCTCCTCTCCAAACAAACGTTTCCCCTTAAACTGCAAACATGTCAGAGACTTTTTAGAGCTCAAATCTGCCGTCCAATTCTTCAGCCACAACGCTCGTCGTGCAGCAACCGAGGATGCGGATGTTCTAGCTGTGGTCTGTATCACATCCAAGATGGCATCGGTCAAAAAGGCGTTTGCTTCAACTATCCTTGAAGCCAAAGAAACTAGCTCTGTCCTAGGAGTATTATCTCCCAATCCATCCAGAAGAGCCTGGGACCATGTGGTAATTGCTCTGCTGGTCCAAGCGCCTGCTATCATTGGTCGCAGCGTGGATCCCGCCGAAATAAAGATAGCTCTCAGTGAACTTTCCAGACGCTTGTCGGTGGGATCCTTAAAAGCTGCCGCATCAGGAACAGGAAGCGCCGTGTTCCTCGACAGTCTAGACACTGGAGCATCCACTGTGGGCGGGACACTCCATTTTTCCACCAGATCCTTGGAAAAAGGATAAGAACGAGAAAAACGTTGTGATGGCTGAAACTTTTTCTCAGGCATGTCCCACTCCTGCTGTATAATGTCTTCCAGCTGCTCATGAAAAGGAAATTCTGTCGCATGCTTTGACTGGCGTTTAAAAGGTCCCTTCTGAGCCAAACCAGTTGACTCTGGATCTAAATCCAAGGTCTCCCTCAATGCCCTTATCAGGCCTTCCACATCATGAGGAACCTCTTTATCTAGCTCCCCAGTTCCTTCGTCCTCCTCTGACGAAGACACCAACTCTCCCTCGCTGCGCTCGGACATTTGTTCATCCGAAGATTCCCCTGAGGCCAAAGCAGTCAGAGACTTTCTTTTCAAGTCCTGTCTACTATGTTTAGAGCTAATGCTCTGCCTGTTAACAGGAATCTCAGATAGCTGATTCATAAACCTGTCCAGAGATGAAGAAAGGTTTGTAATTCCCTGCAAGTTAGCCAGGGACTGGGACAGCTGCACTGCCCATAAAGGAGCTGGCTCATTTAGAACAGAAGCCCCCAACATAGAAACCCCAGAAGAGTCCCCAGCAGGGGTATCAGCATTGAGGAAATTTCCTGTACTGCTATCATTCTGAGCATTAGGGACAGAGGACTGCTCCACAGCAGCTGAGCATGCTGCGCATACGGGCTCCCCCTGACCCCTGGGCAATTTTGCCTTACATGAGGCACAAGAAAAATACCTGACCGTAGCAGGGTTTCTGCTCTTCTCCCCCCTGGTGAACATTGTTCCAAGCCAATAATCCTAACTGTCCGCCCCTCCCCCGTCACCACGTTACCACTCCGCTGGTACCTGCCTCCCGGTTGCGAGCAGGGTGCCACAGGCAGCCACCTAACACCGCTGGTCCGATATGCGCACTGACTGAGCGCTCCCTCCTGCAGACGCGTTTCTGCGAGCTTGAAACAAACCGGCGCGGAAAACGCTGACGTCATCAACATGCGACGCAGGTGCACAGACCCGCAACGCCTCCGTAGCAGGTACCTAATCGAGAAGCGGGTGAGGGGGAGGGGAGCGGAGAACGTAGAGGCAGGGGGAAGGTATTGTCTCTGCAGCTGCCGCCTGCTGTACTCACCAGACCGTGCGCTGTTTAGACAAGAGTGCAGCCGTGTGTCCGGTTGCTATCTCTATATAGCCTCTGTATGGCCCTTCTGCTGCGGGCCAGGACTGCATTCGCCCCAATATGGTCTGCTTCACCAAGTCTTATGACCTATACAGAGATGTCCCGCGTGGGGGGCTGACTATTGGAACACAGGTATGTCCCTGGCTCCTGTCTCACCCCTGGTGTCAGTGCTAAACACTGACCGAAGATTTCCTTGTGTAGGGTCTCTCTAGAGACCAAGGTCCTACTCTCCTTTCGAGGACACTGAAAAAACTGAGTTAGAGGGTTAATTACAAGGGATATATATGTGGAAGAGGAGGAGCAATTGTTTTTTGTGTCAGTGTCCTGCCTCCTGGTTGGAGTAGCTTAACCCAGTGGTTCCTGTGTCCCCCAAGGACGTTAGAGAAAACGGTAACGCTGGCAAATCTTCGAATCTTTGCCAGCGTTAGTCACCTTGCCCTTTTGTAAATCTGCCCCCAAGAGTCTTCTGCGACCAGCGTATGAACATGGAGAAGAACCCCAATTGGAAGAGTTGTCCTTCTTTGTGATCCAGATATGATTCAATTAGACACTTGTTGAATCAATGGCTTCAAAGTTTGATGTCCGGCTCTGAAATGAAGGAACAGTAGAAAAAAAAAATGTAACGGCAGTGAACTTATAGGGTTTGTTCACCTTTGAATTAACTTTTCATTATGATGTAGAGAGTGATATCCTGAGACAATTTGCAACTGGTTTTCAGATTTTTATTTTGTGGTTTTTGACTTCTTTCTATGCAGTTTTCAATTTCAGCAATCAGGGTTCACATTACCCTAACAACCATACATTGATTTCAATAAGAGACTGGAATATGAATAGCAGGGGGTCTGAATAGAAAGAGGAGCAATACAAATTAACAATACATTTGGGGAAAAAGTCTGACAACTACTGCAGTAGCCCTGGTGTGAGATGGGCCTTAACTCTAGTAGCCAATGCCAGTGAGTCACTGCTAGTTGGAAAGAATTATATGCCAGGCTGCTTATGGGTAAAGACAGCAAGTGCAATAAAATACCAGGACCTTAATAACCATTACATTGGATTTGGTTAGGCTGGTGTTGTTGAGTGGATGATTTGTCCTAATAGAGAAGAAGAAGAGATCTAAATGACCAGACACTAAATTATTCGCTGCACAGCCTCAGAGACAGTGGGGCAGATTTAAGGGTGAAGTGGCCGTCGCTAGTGAAAATTCAGTAAAACAGCAATTTGCAGGGACATCAGCAATTTACTAACAGCCGTAGAGGACAATTTAACGCCCTATCGCCAGGCAAATTTTTACTCAGGTGAACGATCGTTACGCCGCAAATTCACAAAAGTGTGAATTTTACAGAACGTTAACCCTTTCGCCAGAGTTTCCTTCGCAACTTTAGACCTGGTGAACTGATAAGATAAAGCTCAATCTTATGTCAGTGACATCATATCATGTGTGCCGGAAAGTCATAGAAGTTCTAAAAAACGCATTTTTCATATTTTAAAGTGGGATTGCCTTCCTGAATTCTAACTATTAAAGTTTTTTGTGTTAACATTTTTTTTCCAACCGTTTGCGGTGCATGCCACATTTGTTTTATGGTGGGCTCATGTCTAGGGCATTCGAGGATCTCTTTTGCCTTTATTTTGCTTCCTTGGACTTGTGTAATAATTAGTGATGGGAGAAAAAATTCGCCTGGCACATTAAAGAAATGTTTTCTTTAATGAGGATGGCATGGGCCCTGGACCCTAGATTTAGAACCTATTTTTGAAATGAAAACAAATAAAAGTGATGCTTATTTTGGATAAAAGTAGTCACACATTAGCTGATCCTCTTTAGTTCACCATTGGCATTATATAGCATTTTAACTGAATGAGCTGGTAGTATACCAAGGTGGCTCTTTGCTACTTATTTCACAGGCATAGAGATTGCAAACTTTAAAGCTTTTGGAGTAAATTTTAAACTAAGGGCCAATGCATGGCAACTCTAACAGCAGGGCCACCATCAAAAACAGAGGGCCCGTACATAAAACTTTTCTGAGCCCCCTGAGTTCCACCCAGGCCAGCCCCAGACCCATTGGTGGCCAGGGACCCTACTACAAGTTAAAAACAAAATGGTGGCTAGGGTTCCCTCATTTACAAGTTAAAAGAAAAATCACTGATGGCCAATGTTTCCACCCTACAAATTAAAAAAAAAATCAGTGGCCAGGGTGAAAGTTTTTTCAACTTACTTGTTTTCCAGCCCCCCACAGGGAGTTGCAGACTTCCAAAATTAGTGCAGATGCGATGCGTAGGTGCCTGCATATTCTTTCTGCCCATTGGTGATTGAAATCGATTGGTGATTGAAATCGAAGTCCCGGTATAGCTGTACAGGAATTGTATAGGTCAAGTTTGAACTTCCTCTCCAGCCTATCCAATCCACAAGCAGCTTTCATAGGACTTAAACTTCAGTGACCAATAAAAAGTATAGAAAACTGTTACAGTAAAGATGATCCCGGCACATGAGCTCCGCCCTCCATTCCAAAGTCTGCAGCTTTCTGACAGCAGGGGAGCCCGACGAATCAAGTAAGTGCAGCATGGCCGGGCCCCGCTAAGACATAAAAACCCTTTAGGGCCCCGGGACAACTGTCCCCCCTGATAGCAGCCCTGTCTAAATGTAATGGCACACAAGGAGATTTGTAACCAACAAGGAATCTGCACCACAGCTGCTGACAAATCTCCCAAAAATAAACATTCGGTTTGCAGCAAATAAAACACATGAGATGCAGCAATCTGGCTTAATCACATTTTCTTGTAATTAAGCCGGATCACTGTATGCAACGTTTTACGGAAAGGCATTTTTGGGAGATCTATTTCCCATGGTAGGGCAGATTTCACGAGGGTGTTCTCTCCTTGTGTGCCATTACCATAAAAACAGCCAAATATGTATTTTCATAAAGCTGACAATAAATGAAGAGACACAAACCCTGCTGAGACTTTCAACAGAGGCAATGTAAAACATAAGTGTATAGTATCCATTCAAGCACTATGAAACACTTCAGATCTGTGATACTTTGTCATGCTTAGAATACTTGCTTGGTTATCCTACAGGAAAATGAATACGTAGGCCCAACAACAACAACAAATGCAGTTTATTGTACTGAGAGCAACAGCACATCACCAGAATGTTTCATACAAGGTCAAATGGACAGATGGTGATGAAGCTGATGCCTTCCATAGATAAATGTCAATAATCCATATTCTTTCTTAGAGATCACCGTACTCAAGATGGCAGTTAACGACAGGTACAACTAGCTGTTCTCTGTAATTGTGTCCAGATTTTCAACGGAATTGTAATGTTCCCCCAGTCCATACGCATGTCGCATATATCTGTAAATAAAAAGTAGAAAGTCCAATATCACCTTTTGCAGCCAATCACAGTAAAAACACTCTAGTATTATTTACTTCACTGAATAGAGAATTTATACTTCGCTGTATTGGCCACAGAAACATTTTGCTAGCTGTCCCAAATATTTACAGAAACCACAGTAAAAATGCATATAATATATGTCCCTTGTCAGGGGGTAGCCTTTGCACATCACCTTCACTGCAGACATTTGGAGACACACTTTAAAATGTAAGTTCAACTATAAATTAACTCTAAGGGGTTATTTATCAAAATCCGAATTTATCTCATCATTTTCTGAAATATCCTCCAACCAAATCTCCTTTTTTATCAATACATTTTCCCAAAAAATTCCAGTTCAGGAAAAATCTCAAAACAATCGCGAAAATTCATACGATTTTCCGCCCAAAAAAAATGGAGTTTGTTTTCAGATTTTTTCCCGAAAACCACAAAATCTTCTGATTGTTGCACAAAAGCCAGCACAGATCAGGATATCCTTGGGACTTCTCCCATTGACATATACAACCTTGGCAAGTCTGAGATGCCAAATTTTCAGATTGAGACTTTTTCCATGGGTTATATAAAATCCAAAAAAATTCAAATTCACTAAAAATTCGGATTTTATAGTAAAAAAAACCCTAAAATTCTCAAGTTTTTGGCATTTCGGACTTTAATAAACAACCCCCTTAGATCAATTTATAAGAACTCTTTGCTCAGTCTTCTTTTTTTATTGCTTATGTTGTCTGAGTCATTTGCGTTCATACTGTGTTTCTAAACTGCAGGCTGACCAAGGCAACCAATAAAAAAAATTATCGTCTGAGGGTATACATATTTCTATTCTAGTTGTAATTATTTTTAATATGTTTTCATAGAGACCTTCTCTTAATCTTGCATTCTGACTTGCAACCACTTCTTCCTGGATGCCATTGATCTCACACCTTAAGTCAATTGCATTGCAGTTAAAGGAGAACTAAACCCTAAAGTTAAAAAACCCTTACCCCCTACCCTACATAGACACCCCCTCCCTCCCCCCCTCAGCCTAGCTTCTACCCCGGGCAAATTCCCCTAAGTCTTTACTCGTCCGTGCAGATTCTGTCCAGCAGAGTTAACGGCAGCCATCTTCAGCCGCTTCAGTCATTTTCGGACTGAGACCGGTGCGAGTTCCATTGCAAGTTTCGGCGCATGCACAGTTGTTGCAAAGATTACCAAAGAGAAGAAGATGTCGCCCGTGAACTCCGCTGGATAGAATCTGCACGGAGGGGTAAGTAAGACTTAAGGGCATTTGCCCGGGGTAGCAGCTAGGCTGGGGGGGGGGGGGAGGACAGAGGGCGGTAGGGGTTTTTTACCTTTAGGTTTAAGCCAAAAGATATATTCACCAGGGTATATACAATGGGGGTTTGCAGAATCAAGAAGCAGCTCAGCAATAACTTAGAAGTCTGCGTAAATAAATGACTGGCAACTCTATTATGTACTTACACTAAGGTGATCGATTTGTTTGAGTATTCTTCACCAATGACAATAGGTGAGGATTCTGCCTGGATCACTTCTATAGGTGTTTTCAGAATATGAGACAGGGCTCTAAGCTAAAAAGAAAAAAAAAAAAAAGTAAATAACATTTATGCTCAAGCCAACCCAACGCATATTAGGTTATGATTGTGTCCCAGCGATAATGTGTTCAGAATAATAGCAGTGTGTTTAAAAAAAAAAAGTGAATAAAACTCAAAATCCTTATAATAGTTTTGATTTCCATACACGCAACTGCATTGGGAACACTGCAAATTCTATTCCAAATGAAAACATGAAGAAAAATCTATCAAATGTGAGTTATTCCTTTACAGAAAGTGAAGAAAGGGGAATATTAGGCTGTTCCAAAAAACCAAAAAAAATAGCAGTGTCTGCATTCTTCTTTACAAACTCAAACATTCACTGTATAAACTGAAAAATGTTTCAAGATTTTGCTTTCCTTTGAATCACTGAACTAATATTTAGTTGTATAATCAGTGTATCTGAGAACTGCTGCACATCTGTGTAACATGGAGTCCACCAACTTCTGACCTGTTACATTTCACAATTCTTCTGCATTTCTTGCTTTTGCCTCAGAAACAGCATTTTTGATGTCACCCCACACGTTTTCTATTGGATTAAGGTCTGGGGATTCTGGTTGGTCTAGAACCAAGATGTTGCTCATTTACTGGTGTGTTTGGGGTCATTGTCTTGTAGAAACTCCCATTTCAAGGACATTTCCTCTTGAGCATAAGGCAACATGATCTCTTCAAGTATTTTGATGTATTGAAACTGATCCATGATAAATACGTCAAACAACATATTATGAGAAACATCCCCATATCATGATGCTTGTGTCACCGGCTTCACTCTGTACTGTGACTTGAATTCAGTGTTTGGGGGTCGTCTGACAAACTGTCTGTGGCCCCTAGACCCAAAAATCTTGCTTTCATCAGTCCACAAAATGTTGGGCCATTTCTCTTTAAACAAACCACAAAAAAAAACAAAAAAAACAGGGCTATCCAGCACTATCCACAGGGCCAAAATTATAAGTTAAAAAATGTCTTAGTTAGACCTAGTTAAAAGCATAAGTGCATCTCCATAAGCCCTACACGTTTCATACCTGCAAGGTACTTCATTTCTCTTTTGTGTTTATTGGCAAATTGTAATCACTTCAGCAAACGTCTTTTTTTGGGACATTTCGGAGGCTTCTTGCCAAGGGTGTTTTTGCGGTTTTCTCTGCCAGAGATAATACAAAGCGACGGAAGATGGTGACAGGGAGCTCCGTTGCACTTCTATGCATTTAAGTGTCAGATTTTTTTACAAATGCACATCGTGAGGAGGAAGAGGGGGCAGAACGTTTAGGGGGGCTTTTGGTAGAGGGGTTAGTTAGTAGAAAACATATTAAAAAAATAACTTTGCTTAATAAAATGAACCTTATATTGAAATGCACAAAGCAATCCTGTCCTAAAAGTGGGGGCTTCTCAGTACTATTTTTTTTACTGTTTTTCCAAAATCTAAGTTTAAAGTTGCATGTTAGTGTCTCTGGTGTTTGAGTCTGGCAGCTCAGTAATTCAGGTTAGAGTCCTGAGCAGGTCCATTTTTTGGAACCTGCAATATGCAACCCGGGCCGCAACCCGTATTCTTACGCACTTGGACCCACTACCCGACCCGCAAGTACCTTATCCGCAAGACGGAGCCGCTGACCATCAAGAAAAAAAGAAGTGCTGTCATTGTAAACCGGAAGTGACATCATCGGAAGTGGGCGTGATCAGAAAAAAGGAGTAAAGATCGCTATTGAGAAGACCGGCGGCCCAACCCGCAGAACCTCCGACCCGCGTCTATACCTGCACCCAGAACTTCTACCCGCAATCCGCAGGTTTTTGCATGTAACCCATGGGTATCCGCGGGTACCCGACCCACTGCAGGACTCTAATTCAGGTGCAGACGACTCTAAACTGTTACAATTTTTCAAAAATGAGTTGATCCATTTCTCAGCAGCATCTGTGGGATATTAGCAACTATTGTATCAATTCTAACAGCTGCCTGTAATGAAACCCAGAGATTCTGCTCAGCAGGGACAAAGATAAGAAATGTATCAACTAAATGTATCCATTTAGAACAGTTTACAGGGTCGGCCATCCCCCCTCCCAGGGCTGCTTCAGAAGGTGAAAAATGACACTTTATACTTCAATATTAGAAAAACGTTCACACATAGAAAATAGAAAGTCGTTGGCAAAAGTCATTATTTCTGGTGATCTATCTGAAAACAACTAGTTGTTTGAAGGTGAACTACCCCTTTAATAAAGACATTTAAAAATTTTAAATGGCCAATAGAAATATGGTGATATTACTAAAGATGCACCGAAACCAGGATTCCGTTCGGGATTCGGCCTTTTTCAGCAGGATTTCAATTCGGCTGAATCCTTCTGCCCGGCCGAACCGAATCCAAATTTGCATCTTAGGAGGGAAATTGCGTGACTTTTTGTCACAAAACAAGGAAGTAAAAAATGTTTTCCCCTTCCCACCCTTAATTTGCATATGCAAATTAGGATTCGGTTCAGTATTCGGCCGAATCTTTCACGAAGGATTCAGCCGAATCCAAAAAAGTGGATTCGGTGCATCCCTAGATATTACTAATCACAAAAAGCTTACCTCTAACTGGCCACCCCATGCTGGTGTATTCACTATGTCAGTGCAGTATTTCAGAAACTCTTCTGTTGGCAAATAGTAAAAGAATGTTATAAATTATCACCTACCCCCACATCACCAATAATTTGTTTAGTATAATTGGTTTTGATAAAGAAAAGTATTAACTTACAATAGCAGATATTAGTATTATATAAATAGCAGGACTAAATATTCTACTTGCACAATATACAGTTCGGGCAGTTCCATATGGATAATAAAACAGACTTGAAATCTATGGCAGATGAAAAGGTAAGAGGGACCTTCCTACACACTTACAGATAGATCTCTCAAAATAAGACTTTATTCCCTCTGTGTATATAGCTTTTCTTTAGCAGAAAATGTATACATAGATAATTATTTTTGTGTGTGTTATTTTAAAAGGGTTGTTCACCTTCCAAATATTTCATTTGAGTTATTTTCAGATTGTTCACCAGAAATAAAGACTTTTTTAATTGCTTTCCATTTTTTAAATTTTTTTTTACCTTTTTCCTAAGATAATGTTCGTGTCTCTGGGTTTTCAGTCTGGCAGCTCAGTGATCCAGGTGCAGGTTCTGAACTGTTACAATTTGCTACATTTAATTGCTTTATTTAGCTGGTCGTACTCAGAGATACGCTCGTTTGGCGAGGTCGCCAAAAGTGCGGATCTCTACCAGATATGCCCTCTTTGAGGTGGGAGAGGCTGATCCAACATTAAATGATCGGATCACAAAGCTGAAAATACAGGAGATCTGATTGATTATTACATCAACAAACAGATATGGCGTTTGATCTTGCTGGATTTTAAAACCTGGCTGATCCACATCTGCCCAATTTCCGGCCAAACATCAGTTGGGAAAGTCCAGTAGGAGGGCCCCATAAACTGCCGACTCAGTCTGTTGGCAGTTTATATCAGGTCGTGTATGGCCAGTATTAGCAGCTATTGTTTCAATTCTAAGGGAGCTAGCACACAGGCAGATTTGGAGAGATTTAGTCGTCTGGCAACTAATCGCCCCTTCTGCGGGGCGACAATTTCCCCGAACTGCCTTTCCCATGCTATAATGAGAAAACGCCAGCGCCAACTACTCACGAGGAAACTTCGGGCTGCTTCGGAAATCTAAGCACAGCGAATGCATTGGCGCTGCTGTTTTCTCATTATAGCAGGCGGAAGGCAGGGGAAAGGCAGTTCGGGGAGATTGTCATCAGGCGATTAGTCGCCAGGCTACTAAATCTCGCGGAATCTGCCCGTATGCTAAAGCAAGGCCAATGATAAGAAATGTATCAACTTAATTTATTAGTTTACAACAGTTTGTAGAGTCAGCGACCCCCCCCCCCCACAAGCTGCTTTAGAAAGCAGGTGAAAAATGTTCACAAACAAAAAAAGTCTTTGGAAAAAGTCTTTATTTCTGGGGAACTATTTGAAACCAACTGAAAAAAGTGTTTGAAGGTGAACAACCCCTTTAAGTGTTCTGTGTATGCAGAACAAAATTGAAAGCACTTAAATTTAAAAAAGTGTTCTTTTTATATGCTGTGTTTAATTTCAAAAAAGTATATAGAACCAAATAGCAGCAAAGCTTACCGTGTGTGTACATCCCGCCTGTTGAGGAGTTTGTTAAGAATGGAAGGAAATCTTCAGCATGATTTTGCATATAGTCTGCAGTTTGGCTTCTAAAATTTGCTACAGTGAAGGCATTACCTCGCTCGTTCAATTGGTGTTCAATAGCTTTGTACATGCAGTGTCCATCAGAGGGGATCTGCCTGATCTGCAGCTCCCTCTCTAACAAAATGTGGGCAAGTTTCTGGCTTTCAATGTGCCTGGCTCCTGATAAATTGACTATTTCTGCCTCAGCAATGCGTTCATCCCTTTCTTTTTCCTGGGCAGCCTTTTTTTCCTATAGGGATTAAAAAAACAGGTGATCAGTATGTTATTATTATTCTTTTATGTTACTACTACAAACACTGCTACAGAAAGGATTAAAAATTCTCTTTTCAATGTGCAGGGATATAAAAATTGACCACAAACATTCTTTTGTAATATGATCAGTACCATGAAATCGGATTGAATTGTATAGGTGCAATCTAAGTAGTGTTTCAGGCTAATTTATTGAATATTTCAGCAAAAACCTTAATAATCCCTCCCTTCTCTTCCACTTCCTGCTCCCTGAATTCCCAGGCTGTGCAGGGGAGATGGCGGCTCTCAGCTCACTGCACTGTAGGACAGGAATCAATCAGCAGATAACAGGACCTGATAGGGAACTGAAGCCTATCTGTGCTTGTGTGACTGCAGGGCTGTGATTGGCTGTCCCCCCCCTACTGTATTTCTGGCAGGGACCATTAGGACACGCCCACCACTTATTTGAAACAGGGACACGGACCAGTGAACATCTATAGGGAGCTCCAATAAAGGGGCTATTTTTAAAGATAATATAAATTTTTAGCACCATGTAAAAGCAACATCATATTTTTTGTTTCATTTATCCTATGTCTCCTTTAAGGTCACATAATATTTAAAATAGCCATTCCCTTCAATGGTCAGCTGGAATATTATGATCAAGTCCTAATAACACTTCACCACTTAAAGATCTTTTTATATGGTCAAACATAGAGATTTGAAAGACAGTATGCCAATTGATTTCGTTAAGTCCTAAAGGAGAAGAAAACCTACCCATAGCTTTTTAAAAAAAATGTCCCATACCAAATGTTCCCCCATTGGCGGCCCCCTTGCCATGTACCTGGAATGACTATGCAGAGCAACACAATGGGGTTGGGGCCTGATGCTGTAAAGGCTCACAGGCATTCATAGACAATTTTTCCCTGATGAACAGGAGTTCACCCTTAAATGTTGTGTGTTTAGTCACCCTCTATGGCAACTGATAAATAGGTTTCTGAATGAATATGTGTATTATTCCTGTTTCCACTGGAAGTTTGTTCCATTACATCAAGCAACCAGAGCGTGGGTCAGCATACAAACTGTTTCCTCCTGATTCTCAGTCTCCTAGTTTTGGAATGGAAACATCATTCTAAAGCATTCAGACATTAATTATGTAACACATGTACAGTATAAACTCATTATAAAACAATCATTATTGCATGGGATGTAGTGCAGTGTCCAGAAGTAAATAAATTTCTTACCCCCATATGTAATAAAAGGCACTAAGTTTGCCCAGGAGCAGTAACCCATAGCAATCAATGTGATGTTTGCTTTTAAACAGATGACCGGTGAATTGGCTGCTGATTGGTTGCTATAGGTTACTGCTCCTGGACAAACTTAGTGTATTTTATTATATTACCCCATTATTGCTTTAAGTTAGGATGCAATCGGTGTTTCCTAAAATGATAAAAGACATACTGTCAACATAATATACGCATTAAACCATACAATTGCCCTACCCGCCTCTTCTTTGCCTTGGATACGCGTGGCTGCTGAACTGGCTCCTCACTTTCCAAATCTAAACTGTTCACGCCATTTGTAATACCGCTCACCTGCAAAGCAAATAGTACAAACATATAACCATTCATTGTCTGTATTTTAAAGCATGCCATAACAGAGAACTGCAATAAAAATAGGGACACATTTCTACATTAGTGTTGCCTTCTACCAACATAAGCAAGCATCCAAACTATTGGTCTGCTTAGTAAAGCCAATATATTTATCCTGCTGCAAACGACATCGTGAAAAGTGCACTGCAAACTGCTGACTCGTGCACAATATAAAAGCTGCTTGCACAATAAAATACGGCTTCCCTTGGCATACATCTAAAGGCAGCTATGCACAGGCTGAGAAGGGGGGACAATCTGATTGATCAACCGAAAGCATGAAAGCACAAAAGCTTTAAAAGGAGCCATACATGCTATGGTCATCTTTCTATTGTTCTTAACATTCAGACATAAAAGCCCAAACGATTAGAACAGCAGGAAGTGAAAAAAGGTTTCTTTTACTTGGCAGATATGATTTTCATACAGGCCTGATCCCCGACCCAAATGATATCCATAGTACAATCAGTGGGCAACACAGATGCACCAAAACTCATATAAAGATGTTATTTGTGCATGAATGGCCACCTTTAAAGGATCTAAAACCACAAGATCTGACAGTTCTCACTTATAAAGAAAACACTTACACTAGTGCGCATGGCATATTCCATTTTGAGCAAAGACAGAGAGTGTAGGTTGTGGCATTAAATACTCATAGACAATAACAAATCCGACAAAAGGCTCCCCCATTAGGATTAATGGGCACTTTACATGTAATAGTAAGGAAGTAATTTACATGTTAAAATGAACATGTGGATTGACATATATAGGGCAAATGAGTAGATCCATTAAGACTCGCTTGAATGAACACAAAAGTAAAATATGAAATTATACCATAAAGTTGGAGGATTAGGGATGCACCGAATCCACTATTTTGGATTCGGCCAAATCCCGAATCCTTCGTGAAAGATTCGGCCGAATACCGAACCGAATCCTAATTTGCATATGCAAATTAGGGGTGGGAAGGGGAAAACATTTTTTACTTCCTTGTTTTGTGACAAAAAGTCACGCGATTTCCCTCCCCACCCCTAATTTGCTTATGCAAATTAGGATTCGGTTCGGCCGGGCAGAAGGATTCGGCCGAATCCGAATCCTGCTGAAAAAGGCTGAATGCTGGCCGAATCCCGAACTGAATCCTGGATTCGGTGCATCCCTATGGAGGATGGAAATAAACAGGAAGAAAAGAAAGATAGAATTTCTGAATGATCTGTAGTTAGGAATTATTTTCATAACAAACATACAGTCTTGCAACTAAGATGGACAATATTGGAACAGGTAAATACTATTAAAGGAGGCAACATACCAAAACAGCCACTAAGGAGAGAGGCAGTTTGGATAAATAGATTAGACTCTCTTATGCCAATTGGATTAAATGAAAATTTTAGTTTACAATGTAAAGACTTTGAGATTGGATTGAATTTGTAATATGTATTAACTGGGTTTTTTAATTGAGATGAATTATTTATTTATTACAGGTACTGAATTATGCACCTAAAGAATTGAGACTGTATGACAATGGAATAAGGACTTTTGCATCATGATGTTAAGGGGTTAATGAATTTGGTGATTGGTCACATGATGTAAGGGGTACTTAATGCATGAGGTTCACTTAGTGTGTAATGCACCTGAGAAAGGGGTTTTCCCGAAAGCTTGTGTTACTTTTCCGCTGTATTAAAATGTTTTAAAGGCAAAGCTGGAGGATGATGTGCTTCATATCCCATTATTCAAGAAAGTCATTTGGCTGGCTTAGAGGCAGCTTGAGAGTGGATGCACCCAGGAAGAAGTAAGTGGTGTGCTGAAGGAATTGCACTGTATTAAATACTCATAAACCATAACAAATATAAACCTTAAAGTGACAGCACTCGTCACACAGCTGCTGCACAATGGGACACACTTGGGTTGGTCCAGTTTGCTTCTGTGACAGGGCTTCCAAGTCTCCTTTGTGTCTCGCTTCGAGTTCTGCTTCCAACTTAGCAATATCTTCAGTCAGCTGCTTCCTTCTCTTTTTGTCATTCTTGGGCACATTATTCTTCATGCTCTGTATTTTGGCTACAAAACAGAAAGCAAATACAAGACGTAATAACATACAGGGGATCAGCCATCTGGAAAGTCATCCTCCTATGGATATTACCTATAATTCTATATCAAGCCTGCAATTATAAACATATATGTATTTCAATGTATGGCTTTGGGGCAATATAACAACCAAACACGTGTAATAAACAGTAACAACCCCCCAAATACCATTTATTTTTTACACATGATGATGGGTGGCAAAGAAATGTATTCAGCCCTTTAATAGGGACATTTCAAACAACATCTGCCATTAAAGGGTGGTACAGCTGGCATGTTCACTAACTTCACTGGCTACATACTTCATACCAATATAGAACACCTAAATGACCTACTGACAAGCCATGCAGGCTGCAGCATGTATAGAAATCTGGTTCTACATGTAAACATTGTCACATGACAAGTATATATATACAGCATAAGATACTGTATGAAAACGTGCCCATTTATACTAATGCCCCAGTGACAGGCCGTTACCTTTGGCAGCAATTCTGCTCATGCAATAGGGAGAATAAACTCCAGTCCATGTCTGATCCACAATGTCCTAATGTGCGTTCCGTAGTAATAGTCTAACACACAGCTGATACTGCCATCGCTTTTTTCCTGCAGACTTAAACTCACCTTGCAGGTCCTTCTTCTCCTTACGGTGCTGCTTAATCAACAGACCCTCTTCCGAGTTCTCTTCCACCTCATCCATGTTATAGTAGCTTCATCACTGCTCTGCCAGAACCCAACGTGAGGCACTTGCACAGCTGTAGTGACAGCCAATCAGCTTCCTGCTAAGCACTCTCCGGGAGGGCAAATCAGACACGCCCAATCCATTGGCTACTAGAAAGCCCAAGCGCGCCGTGATTGGATCATCCATAACCTTTGAACTTTAGTTTCCACGTGGGGAAAGTTGAGCGACGTCAACACGCTGCCTTCTCACTCTATACCTCTGGCAGACATTTTTGATGCTGGAAGCTATGCTATTTGTTGGCTGGAAGTCTGTTGCCGTTTTGACTTTTGTTTTTTGTTTTCTCCAATTGCTGGTATCTTCCGCCCTCTTTACATACTTTACACGTAAATTCCATACCTCCCAACATTTTGGAAGTAAAAAGAGGGACAAAAATTTTTTCCCCCACGTAGCGCAGCAATTTTTTGACAACACCCCTTTCTGTGGCCACACCCCCTAATTACCATGTTTGTTTTACAAAATTTGGCAGGTTATGAAAGTTTGAAAATATTTCTCCTTATCTAAACTGTGTTTTTGTGTCTCAAAATTGTTACAAAGTATCTTATTTGCACCTGTTAGCTGTTCTGGGATCTCTGCTAAAAGCCAATGAAACGTTGTTTCTTTTTCTGGCTGTTCAGTACAGAGAAAAGAGGGACTTTCCAGTACAAATGAGGGACTGCGGGTTGAGCTGTCAAAAGAGGGACTGTCCCTCCGAAAAAGGGACAGTTGGGAGGTATGAAATTCTAATTTGACTTTGCATTTTTTTTAAAAAATAAGTTAAAGGGGGACCTGCCACCCAGACATAAAAAAATATGTATAATAAAAGACCTTTTTAAAATAAATATGAAATCCAAATGATTTTTTTTATTAAAGATTCATAACTAATGTAAATGCTTTTAAAACATCTCAGCTGTCAATTAAATATTGTCTGCCCCTCCTCTATGCCTTAGGCAGACACTAGCCTTAGGACATCAGGTCCCCCATTCTGGTGCACAAACAAGATTCTGAGATGATGCAAGGCTAGGGTTGCCACCTGGCCGGTATATTACAGGCCTAGACAGTGAAAATGATGGTTGATCCCAATGTTATTAATAGGGAAAAAAGATAAATATATAGGAAGGCAGGTATTTTTTTCCGGAAAAGGTGGCAACCCTATGCAGGGCTTGTCTTAATAACAGTGTCTACAAAATGGCTCCTGCCAGCTTGCTGTAATTATGAATTCCCAGACCAAAGCAAACAAGATTCAAATAATTTATATAGTGTCATTAAAGTTCATTTTGCTTTACTAACTTGATAAAATAGGATTTGGAATATTTTTTTCAGGTGAAGGGTCCCCTTTAATGGGAAAATGTGTTTTTTTCAAAACGCATCAGTTAATAGAGCTGCTCCAGCAGAATTCTGCTATGAAATCCATTTTTCAAAAGAGCAAACAGATTTTTTTATATTTAATTTTGAAATCTGACATGGGGCTAGACATTTTGTCAATTTCCCAGCTCCCCCAAGTCATGTGACTTGTGCTCTGATAAACTTCAATCACTCTTTACTGCTGTACTGCAAGTTGGAGTGATATCACCCCCTCCCCCCCAGCAGCCTAACAACAGAACAGTGGGAAGGTAACCAGATAGCAGCTTCCTAACACAAGATAACAGCTACCTGGTAGATCTAAGAACAGCACTCAATAGTAAAATCTAGGTCCCACTGAGACTGATTCAGTCTTATCCAAATAATACAAATTTAAAAAAAAAATGTATTTCCTTCTACTCTGTAGTAATAAAACAGTACCTTGTAAATGACCAAGCTAAGATATAATTAATCCTTATTGGAAGCAAAACCAGCTCGTGGGTTTATTTAATGTTTACACGAAGAATTCTGGATAATATGTCCCATACCTGTACCCAGGGCCGCCATTAGAAATCACGGGGCCCCGTACAACAAAATTTTTGGGGCCCCCTGGGCCCCACCCACACTGACGACCAAGCTCCACCCCATATCCCGCCCACTCCACATCGCAGTTAAAAGACCACACAGACATCAGCGCTAAAAAAGTAACCCCCCCCACACACAAGTTGTAAAAAGCTATTGATGGTCAGGGCCCCCTTATAAAAAATTGGGGCCCCAAAAAAAAATTAAAAAATTTTTTTTTTTCTTTTTTTTTAAAAAAACATTGGTGGCAGGGGCCCCCTTATAAGTTTAAAAAAATTTGGGGCCCCAACAAAAAAATGTAAAAAAAACTAAAAAATAAACAAATATTGGCGGCAGGGGCCCCCTTATAAGTAAAAAACAAATTGGGGCCCCCAAAAAAAATTTGAAAAAAAATTTTTTTTGAAAAAAAAACTGGTGGCAGGGGCCCCTACAAATTAAAAACAAATTGGGGCCCCAAAAAAAAATTTGAAAAAAAAATAATTTTTTTTTGAAAAAAAAAAAAAAAAACTGGTGGCAGGGGCCCCCTTACGAGTTAAAAAAATTTGGGGCCACCAAAAAGAAAATTATTATTTTTTTCTTTTTAAAAAAAAAACAAAAAAAAAACAATGGTGGCAAGGGGCCCCTTACGAGTTAAAAAAAAAATTGGGGCCCCAAAAAAAAAGTTTTAAAAAAAAAGATTGGTGGCAGGGGCCTATAGAATATTAAAATAATACATTGGTGGCCAGGGGATTAAAAAAAAAAAAAAAACACAAACTGGTGTTCAGTAGAATTGAACTCATGGCTTCAGTACTTCAACTTCGCCTCCTTTCGTGACTTCGGGTCTTTTCACCGCTTCAGGACTTCAATTTCGGCTATTTTCGTGAGTTCAGGTCTTTGCGCTGCTTCAGGACTTCGGCTGTTTTCGTGACTTCGGGTCTTTTCGGCGCTTCGTGACTTCGGCTTTTTCCGTGACTTCGGGTCTTTTCGGCGCATCGGCTTCGGCTTTTCGGCACTTCCGCATTCGGCAACGCAGAGGGAGGACGTACGGCTTGGGCGCTCGTAAGGGGGGCCCGGATCTTCAAAAAATGCAGCGCTGCCGGGCCCCCCTTCATGCCCGGGCCCGGTACGCTTGTCCCCCCTGTCCCCCCCTGATGGCGGCCCTGGGTGGTTCAGGTTAACTTTTTTTAATTATAGAATAGCCTAGTCTTAACAGTGATTCAGTTGGTCTTAATTGTTCATATTCCTCAAATTATTTTCCTTTCTCTGCTGACTCTTTCCAGGTGTCACTGAACCACCCCTCATCCAAAAAAAAATATTGCTCTGTTATGCTACAATTTTATATGTATTGTTACTAGGGATGTAGCGAACTGTTCGCCGGCGAACTAGTTTGCGCGAACTTCGACTGTTCGCGTCCGCCGAATGTTCGCGAACGTCGCGCGACGTTCGCCAATAGGCGTTCCCGTCAAAAATCGTTCGACCATTCGATTCCTTCGACCGCTAAAATCGAAGGATTTTCGTTCGAATCGAACGATCGAAGCCATTGGATTGAATGAAATCATTCGATCGAATGGCTTCGATCGTTCGATTCGAACGAAAATCCTTCGATCGAACGATTAAAATCCTTCGATCGTTCGAATCGAACGATTTTCGGATGTTCGAAGTTCGCGAACTGTTCGCGAACTGTTCGCATTTTTTGCCAGTGTTCGCGAACGGCGTTCGCGAACACATAAACGGCAGTTCGCTACATCCCTAATTGTTACACTTTGTCATATTTATTTATTTCTGCCCTCCTCTATTCATATTCTTGTCTCTCTATCAAAGCACTGCCTGGTTGCTATGTTAAATTGGACCCTAGTAACCATACAACTGCTGAATAGTGATGGGCGAATTTATTCACCAGGGGCGAATTCGTGGATGAATTTCTGCGTCTCCCCGCCGGCGGATACATTTGCGAAATTGCCACAATTACGACAATTCCGATGCCGGCGTCAATTAAAGGCTAATTGACTTATGCGTTTCAAATTGTCACAATTGTCAGAATTGACGTCGGCTTCAGATTTGTCGCAGGTGTATTTTTCATTTGCTTCGGCGGAAAATTTGCGAAATTTGAGAAACGGCGAAAAATACACTGCCGACAATTCCAACGCCGGTGAGAAATTCGCTGATCACTACTGCTGCAATGACAAAATGGAGAGCTGCTGAACAAAAAGCTAAGTAACTAAAAAACAACAAATAATAAAAAAGACCAAATTTACTGCGAATAGTCTCTACATCAGACTTAAAGTAAATTTAAAGGTGAAACACGCCTATAATTGCAAACATACTCAAATGAGCACTCTGAGGCAGTTTACATTAATTTGTTTCAAGGATTTACATTTCCCTTTAATTTGCCTATGAGAACAATGACAGGCGTATGTCTATATGAGGAGAATGTAATGACAAGGGCAAAGCCTACTCCAGGTCTAGTAACCCATGGTAACCAGTAAGAGTAAGGTTCCAACCAGGGAATGCTTCCTGCTGATTGGTTGCTATGGGTTACTAGAACAGGAGCAAACTTTATACTAGGGTTGCCATCTTTCCTGGGGCCGGAAAACTGGCAGGGGGCCGGGGCAGATGACATCGGACGTGGGGATGGTGACGTGTTCAGCGATTGGCTGATCACCATGTCAAATCCTTCCAAATACCAAGCTGTCCGGGTGAAATACATTATCTGTAATTACATTGCCCCCATATTTTACAATATTACTCGTATATATACTTACTACTAGTGATGGCTTGGCGTAACATGAAAATTGCCGCCTGCGTAAATTTTGATGCCTGCGTTAAAGTAAATGGACATACGAAGAGTGTTGACGCGCGGCGGTTTTGACTCGAGCGACTTTTCTGACGTGCATCCAAAATTTTTTGACGCGGACGAATTTTCGAGTTTCGCAAATTTATTCGCTGGCGAATGGGACCATGTGAAACTAGGAAATTTGCTGTGAATTTGCGCCAGGCGAATTTATTCGCCCATCACTACTCATTACCCCTTTGAGAACCTTCTCCTGCTGACAGACTGTGCCCCCGACACAATCAGCTAAGGAGGGAGTCGAACAAAGGGAGAGTGAAATGTTACAGTGATAAAAGCTGCTCTCAACGCTTAATATCATAATTAAATTGTTTTTCTATTTTTTAAATTCCATTAGTGCACAACTCGAATCATTTTAAATGGACTTGTGTTTACTTATCCAATAGGACTGTGCATTGACTATATTTTCTTGTGTTTTTCCTATATTTAGTGATATGGAAATTTTCAAAATAAAAGAAAAATACTATCAGTTTCTATATTCAGTACAATCCAACAGGGCTGTGGTATTAATTATGAATTAGTTCTCTTCTATATTAAATTGAAACTCCCATCAGCAACCCATGTTATTGACTTCCCTGCACCACCCTCATTTTGGAGATCCAGATTATGGAACGACCCCTTATCCAGAAAGCCCCAGGTCCTGAGCATTCTGGATAACAAGTCCCATACCTGTAAAGACATTCTACGGTTGATCACAAATGCCATTAGTTGGTTTTGACTGACAAGTTTATGACAAATCCTTTCATTAGCATTGTTTATTCATTGTCTAGGATGGGGTTGCAATATTTCACTATTTTATGTGAGAATGGGACAAAATCAAGCTTTGTGGAAATGTTTTGCAACTTTACTGCAGGAAAGATTTTCATTTAATAAGACAAGAGTTCCACCTAGTGGTAGATATACATTACTGCAATGAAATATACATAAACTGTTGAGCAACCTCTGCAATAATGTCTGATAACCTCGGGGGATCACAAATCATCCTTCTGTATTCCTTATTATATGTTCATGTGTAGTTGTATCAAACATCTGCAAGTAATGCTACAATACAGAGGCGACTGAATCCCTATAATGCTTGCTTTCTCTTGGTTTTCATTACACTGCCTTTCCTGGTTTTCTTCTTAGCTTTCAAATTGCTCTTTCAGAGTCTTTTATAATGGAGTATCATTGTCTCCCCTACCTCTCTCTGTTGGGGTCCCACAAGGCTTTGTGCTCGACCCCTCATTATTTTCACTCTATACTTCCTTCCTTCCTCTGCAAATGAATCATCTGATATAATACCATCTATCTATGCTGATGATATATCTCTCCTTTCTTCAGGGTCAGAAATAGGGTTAGGCAAAAGAGGCGCACAGAGCGCGATAGTGGGGTGCGGGGCATGTAACTCTTCTGTTGCCCAATCTGGGCATTTATCCCTCCAACGCTTGCTCGTCTGTGAATACCCCCTGCCCCGTAGGCAATGTGCTGCCTCTCCTAATCTCTACCCAGATATCTTAAAGGAACAGTTCCGTGTGAAAATAAAAAAATAAAAATAGAGACGTCAGAGGAACAAAAAGAAACCTGAGTTAAATTGTTCAGTGTAAAAATAAAAACAGGGTAAATAGATAGGCTGTGCAAAATAAAAAATGTTTCTAATATAGTTAGGTAGCCAAAAATGTAATGTATAAAGGCTGGAGTGACTGGATGTGTAACATAATAGCCAGAACACTACTTCCTGCTTTTCAGCTCTATAACTCTGAGTTAGTCAGCGACTTGAAGGGGGGCCGCCTGGTACATATCCATTCAGTGAGTTTGCAATTGATCCTCAGCATTCAGCTCAGATTCAAAAGCAACAGTTATGACCCATGTGCCCCCCCCCTCAAGTCTCTGATTGGTAAATGTCTGGTAACCAATCAGTGGAAACCAAGAGAGCCGAAAAGCAGGAAGTAGTGTTCTGGCTATTATGTTACACATCCAGTCACTCCAGAATTTATACATTACATTTTTGCCTAACTAACTATATTAGAAACATTTTTTATTTTGCACAACCTATCTATTTGCCCAGTTTTTATTTTTACACTGAACAATTCCTTTAACTCAGGTTTTCTTTTTGTTCCTCTTGCGTCTCTACTTGGATGTCCCAATGCTTCCTTAAAAGGGATTTAAACTCAGAAATATAAATTGGTGGTCCTCTGAGCACTTTCAATTTACATCCATGTTTTTAAAGGGCATGTAAAATCCCATTTTTGCTTTCTTTAATGAAAAAGAAACCTATCTCCAATATACTTTAATTAAAATATGTGTACTGTTTTTATAAGAAACCTGACTGTATGCAGTAAAATTCTCCCTTCATTTACAGCTGTGAATAGGATTTTTTATTTAAAATAAAAAACAATACAAAGCATAACAAAATCAAAGTATATCAAAATGACATTAAATATGTACATTATCAAAGTTCATCCAATTTTTTTCATTCATGCTTTTTTTCTGAATCTCATTCACCTTAATAAACACAATTTCCCTTAAGATTTTCCTTATTGTTTAGTCTATTGATTCATTTTCTTTCCCAAATGTTTTCATACATCGGTTAGACCACAGATGATATCGAATGACTGACAGTATAATAAATACAGTCTCTTGGTTAAAGCAGTGCTTCCTATGAATGATCCCATAGGCTCTTTCTGCATAGTCATTAGCACATGTACTATAAATACCCAACACCTTCAGCACACCCTCATATAAACAGTTTGACACTGAACAATCCACCAAAAAGTGCTCTTGACTCTCCTCCACCCCACACCCCCAGGGACACTCTTTTCTTACATGACTTAGATATTTCATGTTGCCCCGCACATACAACTTGCTCTGCAGTGTCAGCCAGGCAGTGGCATAACTAGATGTTGCTGGGCCCCACAGCAAATTAATGTTAGGGCCCCCAACATATCCAGTGTTTGTCCTGTTTTACCAATATATGTTCAAATTGCTCATCAATGAGAACCTCATGGGGCCCCCTGTACCTCCTGGGCCCCCCTGCAGCCGCAGGGTCTGCTTCCTCTGTAGTTACGCCCCTGCAGCCAGGAGTTATCAAACCATTTTGGGGGGAGTCTCACACTGTTTAAATACTTTAGTATCTCCTCCAGGGTTTTGCTGGTACAGTCCCTTATAGCCAGAGGGACAGTAAAGAAGGATGTTAGTACCCTGGTACAGCTGTGGATAGGAATTGTCAGATGGTCCCTAACTGCTGAGCACAGTGGCGTAACTACCAGGGGAGCAGGGGGTGCGATTGGGCCAGGGCCCACACCCCCTCAGGGCCCCCCGGCAGCTCGAGCGCCATGAATTCCGGGCGGTTCCAGGCTTATTCTGGGCAGTTCCGGGTGTACAGAGGGGGGCCAGGGCCCGCCCCCCCAGTTACGTTACTGGCTGAGCAGGGAAACAATCATACTTATGAACAGCAGGGGGATCCCCCGCCTTACTACCCAGCCATGCATGTTTTCTTAAAGGGCATGTAAAGTCTAAAATAGAATAAGGCTAGAAATGCTGTATTTTGTATACTAAATAGAAACATGAACTTACTGCACCACAAGCCTAATCAAACAAATAATTTATGCTTTCAAAGTTGGCTACAGGGGGTCACCATCTTGTAACTTTGTTAAACATCTGTGCAAGACTAAGACTGTGCACATGCTCAGTGTGGTCTGGGATGCTTAGGGATCGTCATAAACAAAGCTGCTTGAGTTCTGCATGGCTGGGAAGTAAGGTGGGGTCTCAAAATCGGGACTGTCCCTTGAAAAAAAAGGACAGTTGGGAGTAGAAATGCACAGAATCCACTATTTGGATTCGGCTAAACCCCTGAATCCTTTGCGAAAGATTCCGCCGAATACTGAACCGAATGCATATGCAAATTAGGGGTGGGAATAGGAAAACATTTTTTATTTCTTTGTTTTGTGACAAAAAGTCACGCTATTTCCCTCCCCGCCCCAATTCGCCCAGGCAGAAGTATTCTGCAGGATCCGAATCCTACTGAAAAACGCGGAATCCTGGCCGATCCCCAACCGAATCCTGGATTCGGTGCATCCCTGGTTGTGAGGTATGATATATATATATACAGTATATATATATATATATATATATATATATATATATATATATATATATATACATACAGTATATATAGTGAATAAAGTACCCCCTCTTGTAAAATATAAGGATATTATAAGTTACCGAGGAGTTTCATGGCCATATAAAAACACGAGGCCGAAGGCCGAGTGTTTTTATACAGGTCATGGAACTCCGAGGTAACTTTAATATCCTCATATTTTGCAACTGGGGGTACTTTATCTATTATAATACACAAGTTTCAGTGCGTCATCAGACAGAAATGACATCAGAACTCACCGTTTATAACTGATGACATCAGAACTCACCGTTTATAAGGATATAATTTACAGGATATTCATGGCTTTTGTGTATTATATATATATATATATATATATATATATATATATATATATATATATATATATATATATATATATATATATATATATACACATACACATACACATACACATACACATACACACGTGTGTGTGCGAGCACCAGACAGTATGAAATTGGGTAGTGGAGCCTGTGTAGAGAACACAGCAAGGAATTGAGGATGCTCATACAACTGTTGAAAAACAATGAATTACCTAATTACTGCTATATATCTTCCAATGTTAACACAATATAATGGAAATGTGAAGAGGATTTGCTACTTTACCCAATCTGATGCCAGAGTCTCAGGCAAGTTCTGATATCCCAGGCCAGTACTGGGGCACAGATGCAATACATTTTTCTGTCTAGATTTATTATTGGTCTAGAGTGCTAGAACAGCAACTGAAATAAACATTTTCTTATGCAGTGACTTATGTGATTTTTCCTGAACAAGTTGCCCAGAGGAGGCTGATTGTAAAAAGCAGAAGATCTATTATGGAAGGTTTTATAAGGTTTCCTATTTTTAAAGATCTGTTTTGATACTGACACCGTCTGCCAAGGAATTACCAGCCAAGAATATCTAGGCAGAATATCAAGTTTTCTTTCTATTTTCTTTCAACAGAGAGCAGTTTGGAAAGCTGAAGCTCATGGGTTGGGGACTGTAAGTATTGCTGATTTTATTATAGCCTTATTAGCCTTTAATTATCTCTAATAAAACATTATAATTTTTTCATCATGACGATGGGCTGACTAGTAACCAACAGCAGCCAATCAGCAGGTAGTATTTACTAGCAGATATCTGATTGGCATCTTTGGGTTTCTAGACCTGGTACAAACTGTTTTTTTTTTTTTTATAACACTAACCCCTTATGTTTTAAAAGCTATTCTCTAGTGATTGGCGAATTTGCGCCATTTCGCTTCGCCAAAAAATTCGAAATTTGCAAAACGGTGAAAAATTTTCGAAACTGCGCCAGCGTCTCATAAATTCGCCCATCACTACTATTCTCTCAAGGTATTAGTGTAAGCAAAGGGAGCCAAAGCTACCTGAGCTCACCTAGGAGAGGCAGTGAGTAGATAACAGCTCCTGAATTAAAGTTAAAATATATACATGCCAAGCTGGTGTTTTAGGGACACCTCTCCCTCTCTACTTGCAGCTATTTCTCAAGTTTAAAAGCCAATTATCAATTATAGGTCAGTGAGTGAAAAATTCAGAATGTTTGAGACCTGGGGGTTTCCGGATAACAATATTTCTGTAATTTGGATCTTCATACCTTACTAGAAAATTATGTAAATATTAATTAAACCCAATAGGATGCTTTTGCTTCCAATAAGGATTTATTATTTTTAGATGTGGTAAGGCCTCATCTGGGGTATGCAGTGCATCTTTGGACTCCAGTCCTTAAAGGGCATGTAAAGTCTAAAATAGAATAAGACTAGAAATGCTGTATTTTGTATACTAAATATAAACATGAACTTATTGCACCACAAGCCTAATCAAACAAATAATTTATGCTTTCAAAGTTGGCTACAGGGGGTCACCATCTTGTAACTTTGTTAAACATCTTTGCAAGACTAAGACTGTGCACATGCTCAGTGTGGTCTGGGCTGCTAAGGGATCATCATAAACAAAGCTACTTGAGTTCTGCATGGCTGGGAAGTAAGGCGGGGGCTCCCCCTGCTGTTCATAAGTATGATTGTTTCCCTGCTCAGCAGTTAGGGACCATCTGACAATTCTTATCCACAGCAGTAAATGAAGGGAGAATTTCACTGCATACAGTGATATAAAAACGGTACACATTTTTTAATCAAAGTATATTGGATATAGGTTTCTTTTTCATTAAAGAAATTAAAAATGGGATTTTATTGTTTGCCTTTACATGCCCTTTAACCACACCATTGTCTGCCACACCTATTGACTGGCAGAAAAATCACTTATTTGGGAGTTTAAAAAGAAAACGAGGGCTTTGTGAGCAAAAGTAAATATAATGACAAGTAACTCCGTTATTTATTGTGTCTGGGGACCAATACTCTTTAGCTGCATGTTTGTCTTTCTCTTTTGTTTTAGTCATAATGTGCCCCAAGCAAATATTTCTGGATTGTACATTTCTTGACAAACCTCTCATGGGAGGGTGAACAAGTGTTGTCTAGAAGGATCCACCTTATGTTCTTTCTCTTTCTATTCTAATCTTAGCTCAATAAATCATTGGGATAACATCAACACGTTACACTGTCTGTGTGCCCATTTGGTTTCTAGTCTATAATAGTCAAATAATAATAATGAAGAGATAAATCTGGAACACCAACGTCCCCCACATCCCATCCCCAAGTGTATTATGACCACCTTTCACATTTTTTTTTATGAGAAGCCTTGTAGTAAATGTAAACCTTCAAAACAAATTCATGTAAAATTGCTCAGAGCTCTCTTCTATGGACATTTACAATGATGATTTATTTTCTAAATTTCAAGATATTAGCAGTTTTTAAACTGCTAATATAATGAATTTGAAAAAACAGCACCACCTGCTGATTATTTTGGCCAGCAGAAAAATGAATTGAGCCAGAAACTTAAAAGGGTTCATGTTTACATGGTTTACTAGCCCTGTCCTGTTGTCCTGTTCTAATGCTGTGCTTGTCACAGTGGTGCTCTATTCCACAGTAGAACAGGGACATAAATAGGGGTAGACAGGAGAGATAGTGGAGTGCAATTCCCTCCTCCAAAAAAAACCCCATTGTCACATGAAGCTCTCTGCTTGGGTAAGGTCGAAGTTGAGCATAAAGTGAAATGGGGCTGGTAAGGCAAGTTGGCAGGAGAGTGGGGGAGGGAGGAGGTTCTGTTTTAGAGGACCAGTGGGCAAACAAGAAAAGGTTGGTAAACAGAAAGGAGCAAAAGGTACTTGTCTGGGATGCAGATTCCTCTTCACCCTCCTTTGAAGTGGAGCTCAAGCTCCTTTGCTTATTCTTGACTCTCATCCCAATAAGATAAGCGCTATAGAATCTGACCAGTTTGAGCTATATACAGGGTTTTGGCTCTCACCTGGAGACCCTCTCTAAAGTAGGTTTCCTCAGGCCTCTGGCTCATAAATTATTATATCATAAAACAGTAGGAAAAGAGACTGGGGCAACTCCTCAATGACTTGTCTCTTCCCCAGGGCAATCCTTTCCCTCTGACTGACTTTGAGAGACCACCTCCAGCTAGAATGTTCTAAACCATGTGATTTCTCAGCACCATGTTGTTTTTTTTAATCTAGTGACCAAGAGAAGCAATTAAAATAAACTGAGTTTGATTATAATGCAAGAAGTTTCACTTACGAAAGCAGTCACAAGTGTGGTGGTGCTAAAATGGGCACAAATGTTGAGTATTTTAAAGTAATTGTCCAGTATAAAAGTAAAAACTGGGTAAACAGATAGGCTGTGCAAAATGAAAAATGTTTCTAATATAGTTAGTTAGCCAAAAATGTAATGTATAAAGACTGGAGTCACTGGGTACTATTTCCTGCTTTCAGCTCTCTTGGTTTCCACTGATTGGTTACCAGGCAGTAACCAATCAGAGACTTGAGGGGGGGCACATGGGTCATAACTGTTGCTTTTGAATCTGAGCTGAATGCTGAGGATCAATTGCAAACTCACTGAACAGTTATGTCCCATGTGGCACCCATTAAAGTCACTGACTAACTCAGAGTTAGAGAGCTGAAAAACAGCAAGTTGCATTCTGTTCTGTTAGATATCCAGTCACTCCAGCCTTTATACATTACATTTTTGGCTAACTAAACATTTTTAATTTCATTTATCTATTTACCTAGTTTATATTTTTACACTGCACTGTTCCTTTAAGGGGGTTATTTATCAAAGTCCGAATTATCTTATCTTATTGGGGTAAAGGGAATAAAAACTTGAGTTTTTCGGGATTTATTTAGCCCCGAGGGTGTTAAAATTTAATATAAAAAAGTACTCCCACTCAAACCTGCCAATTTCATGTAGATGTCAAAGGGAGAAGTCCTGAAGATATCTTGATCAACGATGGGTTTCGTGCAATTATCCAAAGATTTCGTGGTTTCTGGGGTCAAATCCAGAAAAGTTGCAGATTTTGGCAAAATATTCGAAACGTCGCAGTATTCAGTTTTTTTCACAATTTAATTTTTTCAGGAAAATGTCACTCCAGCCTCTATACATTACATTTTGGCTAACTAACTATATTAGAAACATGTTTTATTTTGCACAGACTATCTATTTATCCAGTTATTATTTTTACACTGAACTGTTCCTTTAACGCCATTCATTAAGCACTATCCTTGCATTTCCTAATACTTGAGTTAAGTTTTGATGCACAATCAATTCTCATAAATTGCACCCAAGTGCACCTATTGACGCTTAGCACCTAGGGGCACATTTACTAAGGGTCGAATATCGAGGGTTAATTAACCCTCGATATTCGACCATCGAAGTAAAATCCTTCGACTTCGAATATCGAAGTCAAAGGATTTACCGCATTTACTTCGATCGAAGGAAAAATCATTCGATTGAACGATTAAATCCTTTGATCGAACGATTAAATCCTCGAATCGAACGATTCGAATGATTTTATTCTATTGATTGAACATTTTCCTTCGATCAGAAATTGCTAGGAAAGCTTATGTGGAAGGTCCCCATAGGCTAACATTGGTGCTCGGTAGGTTTTAGTTGGCGAAGTAGGTAGTCGAAGTTTTTTTTTAAAGAGACAGTACTTCGACTATCGAATAATCGAATGATTTTTATTTCGAAGTCGAAGGTTGAACTAGCCAATTCGATGGTCGAAGTAGCCAAAAAAAACCATTGAAATTCGAAGTTTTTTTCATTCGAATCCTTCACTCGAGCTTAGTAAATGTGCCCCCTACAGTTACTCCTCTTCACTTTTATCCTCAACTTTTCCAGCCTATAAACCCTTGCAACTGATTGCTTAATGTGACCCCCCCCACCTACAAAATGGGAAGCCGTCTCCGAATTCCATTCTGCTGTTGTTTTCTCTTTAAGTCAGTGTCTGAAGATGCTCTTTATCACAGTAGAACCTTTAGTTTCTCAACCCCCCCCCCACAATGTTTAAGTACAAATAGGAGAAAGCCACATAAAATAAATACCATCTGCAGAAAGAGGCATGAGATATCTTGCAGATTAAAAAAGAACAAAACAATCATTCCCATTGCCGATCGCTGAACTGTTTTATGAAGCGTTTTTCTAAAGAAAATGATTGGCTTTGTAAAAAGGAAAAAATGCTTTTTTTTTGCAACTCCACATAAACAGAACAGGATGAGTGTTTCCTAAAGCCACAGAGAAAGCGTTAGGTTTAATTGCTTTTATTAATGACTGAATTCATTAAGAGAGCCAGGCTTACTAAAAAGCTGACACCAGACAAAGTCTTGGGGAACTCTGGAGCTTTAAGACAGAACATCTGTTCCATTTAATCTAACAGACACATTCAGAGCTCGCAGGCCGAGTACAGTAGCTGCTTTTTGCTGCTTTTCCAACAGCTGCTTTTTTTCCCTTGGATATAAATGTTAAGGATCCAACCCATGAGCCCCGCAAACCTCCAATAAATCTCTTAGGCTGCATATATTAATGGCAAGCTGGAGAGAGATTCTAGGTACTCTAATTAAAAATCATTTTACTACTTTTGTTTACCTTATTTAATGTTCAGGTTTAACCCTTGATGTGCTGCCAAACATAGGGTTGTCATAAAAGTTCCATTGTGTTTATTGCTTTATAGGGGGTCTAGTATGAACCCACTTGCAAGTGTGGGGGGCACGATCATGTTGTGTAAATGCCGTACTTTTTGGTACCAGCAGTTTGAGCCAATCATCATCATCATCATTTATTTATATAGCGCCAACAAGATACGAAGTGCTTTACCTGAGTTATAACAAACAGGGAATAAATGGTAAATAACAAACAAGGGTTTACAGAGAACAATAGGATTAGAGGGCCCTACATGCTATAGTTTACAAACTAAAGGTTATTGTTTGTCCATATATTGCAATATATTCAATAGAATTCTTAATGAATCAGATGCAAGTTGAGTGTAGGAACTGGCCACACTGGGGATGACTTTGACGTAGTTGGCCATCTTGAATATATTGCAATATATGGACAAATAATCCCTGTTTTGTTTAAAGGGTAAGGCATTTTTTAGTAGCTTAAAGGGCATGTAAAGGAAAAAGAAACCTATCTCCAATATACTTTAATTAAAATATGTGTACCGTTTTTATAAGAAACCTGACTGTATGTAGTGAAATTCTCCCTTCATTTACTGCTGTGGATAGGAATTGTCAGATGGTCCCTAACTGCTGAGCAGGGAAACAATCATACTTATGAACAGCAGGGGGAGCCCCCGCCTTACTTCCCAGCCATGCAGAACTCAAGCAGCTTTATTTATGACGATCCCTAAGCAGCCCAGACCACACTGAGCATGTGCACAGTCTTTGTCTTGCAAAGATGTATAACAAGTTCCAAGATGGTGACCCCCTGTAGCCAACTTTGAAAGCATAAATTATTTGTTTGATTAGGCTTGTGCTGCAGTAAGTTCATGTTTATATTTAGTATACAAAATACAGCCATATTCTTAGACTTACATGCCTTTTAAGGCACAAAATGTTTCAGCGTCCTATATATACTGATAATGGGTTGATTGCAGAACTTGTATTTGTCTATGTGAAATAGCTAAGTCAGGGGCCCATATGCAAAGAAATAAGAACTTGCTGGCTGCTTTCCTAGCCCGGTGGTTAGGGGGCAGACACCAACCAGGAGGTCCAAGGATCCATTCCCAGCAGAGCCTGATACTAGCATGTTGCTCTTGGCTTCACAAATGAGCCCTCTAATATTATACAACTTGATTGCAAATGTTTAATTGGGATATGACGCAGCAAATTTATTTTTTACTTTGCAATGTTTGTAAAACGTTGCACATCGAAATAAAAGACTAATCTATAAAATATCCAAAGGATTAAGTTGACCTCTGCACCTCATGATACAAATGAAGTACGCGCTCTCCTTGGAGGGCATAAATATTGTGCGACCGAAAGCAAAAAACTTCCCAGCGAGGAGACCTCACAGTACAGTACAGTAAATGTTCAGGACTCATTTAACAGAACTGAAAGCAAAACAGCTTTCATTCTTCATTATGCACTGAGCTTATCATTGCTGCTAGTCAATTTGCTCTGGGAACTCTATTAGCGCTGACATCTAGCAACGGTTCAACTAATCAAACAGAAAAAACTCTCAATGGAGACACAAAAAGTTATATAGCCAAGTCTAATAAAGTCGATACTCAAAAGATTTCTAGAATTCTACCAATACTAAGAGGCTGAATCATTAAACCCCAACTTTTTCTGGTTGGGCTTTTTGACACCAAATATCAAAAAAAGTTGTGGGGAAAAATAGCAACTTTTCCAGGATTTTTTATGCAACGAAACTGCAACAGTTCCAAAAAATTCTTGTGCTCATTGAAGATCATTCTTTGATTCATGGTTCTAGAGGTGTTTTTGATAATGGCTTTTGTGTGACAATATGGAAAAAGACGTAGTTATTTTGCGAAAAGTTGGCAAAAATCCAAAAAAGTTGTGGGGAAAAAAAGTGCAACTTTTTGGGGATTTATTATGAGATAAAATTCTGAATACAAAAATTTTCAGCTATAACCTGTCGAATAACTGGAAGAGCTTTCTTTAATTCGCCGTTTTAGATGTTTTCGGGTGTTTTGGATGCTGCCTTTTGTGCGACAGTATGAAAAAGTCATAGTCATTATGCAAACAGTCAAAAAAGTTTCTGTGACTTTTTCGGTTTGTGCTTTTTCATTTTGGATATCCTAGTGGTTTATGAGAAAGTAAGTTTAGTTGTAGTTTCAAAAACCTTTCCATAAAGTTCATTCAATATATTATTAGACCTTTGTATTATTAAATTCAAATGGTCGTCATAGATCTGGCAGAACCCATCGTAAATACTTTTTAGAACACTCATCAGATATAGGCCACAAATAGTGATGGGCGAATTTGGGGTGTTTCACTTCACCATAATTTCCAGGGAAATCCTCGAAACGGCGAAAATTTGCGAAACAGCGTCCGATTTTTGGCGAAATTGTGCTGGCGACCAAAAAAACAGATGCCGGCGTTCAATTTTTTTGACGCCGACGAATTTTCTCAGTGGTTTCGCGAAGAACAAAGAAACAGCACAGGAAAAGAACGAAGAAGCAATGTCAGAGAAACATGAAGAAGCTGTCACAGGAAAAGAATGGAGAAGCCGCGCCGGAGAATGAAGAAAATGAAAAAAAAAAAAAATGAAAGAAAAATGAAGAAGACCACACCCAACTTTAAAGGTCAGTTCCACTGAACACCAAGGTTCTTATTTTATCTTAAACCCCTGACCACCAATGTTTTTTTTAATGGGTGGGGACAGAAAATATTGTTGTGCAGGGTCAGGTGAATTCTGATGACAGCCTTGCTACTGAATATAAAATATAGGCAATGATTTTACCAAAAACCTTTCTTGTTTGTCAAGCCATTCCTGGATTTGTGGAAATCTTTATACATCAGGCCTTTGATGACATAGTATTCCCATTTGATAAGAGCCTGTTATTGGTCAACCAACCCTTGATGAAAGACTGAAATTCCACCGTTATTTTTTCTGTGTTTCATTTAATTTAGAATGTATTATGTTTATATTCTGAAGCCCCCATTGATCATCACACCATGGAGCACTTGCGATTTAAGTCAACATACAGGAAATCCTTGAAGATCTCAGATCTATGAGGTGAAACCTTGTAGGGTCCCAGGCTTAGCCACCAGTAATGGTTGTGTAAAGTGCAGGAGAACATGTGCTGGCTACTATTGCAAAACAATGTGGGTGTTGATTTTAACAAGCCACAAACAGTTTGACAGATAACATTTGTAGCTTATAGATGGACCCAGCTGTATCTCAAAGGAATACTTCAGACTATGCTGGACAGTGGTGGAAGTCACATAAGTAAAAACATGTAAAAATATCACTCCGTTTTTTACGCCGTATTTCACACAGTGAAGCGTGGCGATGTGTGGTATATTATCCAGCTGTTTTTTTGCACTGTATAATAAATATAACCCCTAGGAAGCCTTGAGGATCCTTTATTTTGGCAGGTCAACCTGTATTCATCTTTAAACCAACAACACTTATGTGACAAAATAATAAAAAAGTAATTTCAATTAGATATTTAAGACACTCTCCTTACTTGAAAAGACAACTCTCATCAATCAAAGCTGACTGTAGCAAAGGAGGAGAGAATGGAATAGAGATCGGCCACTTGATGTCACTGTTTCTCTTCCAGCTGGAGACAACTGCGTTTCTTCTCTGAAAAGTGGATGTAATGTGAACTTAAACACTTCTCTTCTAAGTGGCAATTAGTGTGTTGCCGACTTCACTGCAAACGTAAGAGCATTATTCCTTTACTTGCCAGACAGTATTGTGAGCTAAGTGTTCTGTTCTATTGCCTATTTTTATTTGACTAACAAAAACCTAGTGCTAGCACCGTGCAAATATTCATCTTCAACCTTAAATTATTCTTCATTCTATGCATGTTTATTTTCTTCTTAGCAAAGTGCTACATTACTTTCACTCTGGCTCAGTATATGAAGAAAAGAGAAAATTCGGCAAAGATTTAATCTGGCTGTGCAATGCAAAGTTCATAAGTATGGTGTTTATCTTTAGCCTTTGTCATTTTTCGGGTGAAAGCTTCTGATCTTATACTCTGAATAATTTATATATGACATGTGTCAACCATGGTGGGATGTTCAAAGAAACACTAGCACCCATCACTCTTCAAAAGAGCACAAGGAGAGAAGGGAGGTGCAATTTCCTCAATGTACCTTCATTTATTTTTTTTCCTATGGATTGTGTCAATAATATGCTGAATATATCATTATTACCCTCTTTGAACGAGTTTCTATGATGGTATTACCACCTCATTCGCGCTGTACACAACCTTCATTGACAGCTCCCTTTGATTTCCTATGGTCTTATAATCTCCATTAAATAAGGTTGAAGGGAAATCTTATATTATAAATGTGCCCTGGCATCATGGAGGTCTTGGCCATGCAGACTGGGCTATAAAAAAAACTCTCCATAGGACACATAGTCATATATTTTTTATGGCACATGGTTATATTAATAGGAAAAGGAATAATACCAACATCCAATGACCACCTTAGGGTAGCAAAAATTCAATTATGGGTTCTACTCCAATAACTTGGTCTTGTGTTATGACATCCCTACAATAAGCTTTTTCTAGTTTTCAAGATATTATCTTTTTTTTTTATACAAAGGTAAAACATTCAACACGAGACAAAAGTGCCAACTGCTGGTCATTTCAGTCATCTGAATTTGAATCCCTCAATAAAAGAAATGACTTTTCATGCCTCTCTGATTAGAACGGACCAGAGAAATTTCAGATAATTACTCACTAACTTTTATTTTCTAATACATTACAAAACTTTCCTTGTACAGGTATGGGATCCATTATACAGAAATCTGTTATCCAGAAAGCTTCGAATTGCAGAAAGGCCGTGTTCCGTAGACTCCATTTTATCCAAATAAACCAATCTTTTTAGAAATGATTTCCCTTTTCTCTGTAATAGTGATGGGCGAATATATTTGCACGATTCGCCGCCAGCGAATAAATTCCCGAAACGCCCGCAAAAATTCGCGGCAAAAAAACGGGTGCCGGCGTCAAAAACGAGACCCCGGGCGCCGTTTCGCTGTTTCGTGAAATTCGCCCATCACTACTCTGTAATAATAAAACAGTAGCTTGTACTTGATCCCAACTAAGATATAATTAATCCTTATTGGAAGTAGGGATGCACAAAATCCAGGAATCGGTTCAGGATTAGGCCAGGGTTCTGCCTTTTTCAGCAGGATTCAGATTCAGCCGAATCCTTGTACCTGGCTGAACTGAATCCGAATCCTAATTTGCATATGTAAATTAGGGGTGGGTAGGGAAATCATGTGACTTTTCGTCACAAAAGAAGATTTTTTTCCTCTTTTTCCTTTCCTGCCCCTAATTTGCATATGCAAATTAGGATTCAGATTAGGTTCGGTATTTGGTAGTGGATTTGGTGAATCCTTAATTGGAAGCAAAACGAGTCTTTAAAGTTTACATGATTTTCTAGTAGTCTTAAGGTACGAAGTTCTAAATTACAGAAAGATCCATTATCTGTAAAACCGAAGTTCTAAATTACAGAAAAATCCATTATCTGTAAAACCCCTGGTCCTGGGCATTCTGGATAACAGGTCAAATACCTGTACTGTTTCAGTACAAGTGCAAAAAAAAACTTGTATTTTCCTTACAATTTATTAGGTGGTCTATGAATATCAACATTTCCTTCATTTGGTTATACAGACATATTAAAGCAAAGCAAAATGTAAGTGGGTGGAGCCTTTAGCATATAGATTCCCGAAATGTGGGACTAGATCCCATAGCAGGGGCAGGATAGTGCAAGTGAGGCTTAAATTAAAGAATAGTATAGGGTCTTAATACTCCTGAGGTCCCATTTGGATTACTTTTAAGGATAAAATGGAATGGTGTGAGAGCATTTATTTATTCTAGATTAGATATTAAAGGAACAGTAACACCAAAAAATGTAAGTGTCCTCAAGTAATGGACACGGGAAGGCACATTTATTAAAGGTCGAATTTCGAATTCATGTGAGTTTTTTTTAAAACTAAATTGGGGATTTATAATTACTGACTCAAAAACTCGAATCAAATTCGCACTGGTATGGGACCTGTTATCCAGAATGTTCGGGACCTGGGGCTTTCCAGATAACGGGTCTTTCTGTAATTTGGATCTTCACACTTTAAGTCTACTAGAAAATCATGTAAACATTAAATCAACCCAATAGGCTGGTTCTGCTTCCAATAAGGATTAATTATATCTTAGTTTGGATCAAGTACAAGGTACTGTTTTATTATAACAGAGAAAAAGGAAATTATTTTTAAAAATTTGGATTATTTGATTATAATGGAGTTTATGGGAGACGGTCTTTCCGTAATTCGTAACTTTCTGGATAACGGGTTTCCGGATAACGGATACCATACCTGTATTGAATTTAACTGAACTCGATTCGAGTTTTTTCTCCGAAAAAAAACTCAAATGTCAGGAAGGCTATTATGATGTCCAAATTGGTTCCTGGACCTCTTTCGTTGACTTATACATGAATTTGGCAGGTTTTAGGTGGCAAATAGTCAAATTTGAATTCTTAAAGGGTCAGAGTTTGATAAATCTCGAAAAATTTAATTACATTTTTTTTAAAGAATTAGAATCAAGTTTGGATAATTCACTAGTCGAGTTTAACAGTTTTGACCATAAAAAAATTTGAAAATTTGAATTCTAAATTCAACCCTTAATAAATCTGCCCCATAATGAAATGTTGTTCTGCACTGGTAAAACTGGTGTGTTTACTTCAAAAACACAACTATAGTTTATATATACAAGCTGCTGTGTAGCTGTGGGGCAGACATTTAGAGCTGAAAAAGGAGAAAAGGCACAGGATACACAGCAGATAAGCTCTGTAGTATACAATGGGATTGTCAGAACGTATCTGTTATCTACTGTGTATCCTGTGCTTGAATGGCTGCCCCCATGGTGACACAGCAGCTTGTTTTCATAAACTATAGTTGTTTTTCTGAAGCAAACACAACAGTTTTGCCAGTGCAGGCCGCAAGTACATGATGACGTCTTTCCTTTATGATACTTACATTTTTTGGTGTTACTGTCCCTTTAAATGGGGATCTAAAAAAATCCAAGTAGTCTAAAAATCACGGCAACAGCCAAATATGGCATAAGCATACCTCTCAATATTTTGGAAAAAAAAAGAGGAACAAAAAAGCCACGTACATTGTTGTGGCTACACCCCCTAATTACCATGTTCATGGTAATTTGGCACATTATGAAAGTTTGAACATATTTCTGTGTTTTCCAGTTTATACAGTTTTGCTGATGAAAGTGAATTGCCCTTGAAGCTGTGAGTATAACTTTCCCAATGGACCTCCTTATCCAAATTGTTACAATTAATTATTTGCTTATCTCAAAATTGTTACAAAGTATCTTAGCTGCACCTGGTGGCTGTACTGGGCTCTCTGCCAAAAGCCAATTAAGTTAAAAACTTTGTTTCTTTTTCTGGCTGTTCAGTGCAGAGAAAGTCGGGACTTTACAAACACTGGACTGCGGGTTGAGCTGTCAAAAGCGGGACTGTCCCGCTGAAAATGGGACAGTTGGGAGGTATGCATAAGTATGGATACTGATCCGTTGATTTTCAAACGGGGTCCTTTTCAAAGCTACGATACACATTATGCATTAGCAATTCACAATATTTATTAGGCTTTAGAAAATAAGAATGTTCCGCTGTTTGACATGATGTTTATGGAAGAGAACTGAATCAGAGAACAAAGGAATTATAACAAGACAGTGATAGAACAGGAGCCATAAATTAGTCTGCCAGTTTGCCCTTATGTATATTCAGTACCGACGCTGGAAATTCTCAGGCCCATTACAATGTATCATGCGGTTTCACAATGACATTTACCAAGTGACATCTGCCAAAGGATAGAAATAAGCAGCTATTTATTTCAGACACATTTAATGGGCTGCTGTAGGTGTGAAAGGGAAGGAGATACCTCTGCATAACAAGGATGGAAATGTGTCTTTACTGGAGAGAAATATATAACATAGGTACATTACTTTGCCTTGAATGGACATTAAAGTATGACACATATGGAATACACAATGCTTTCCCCAGTGCAGACCTGTCTTTAATTCAGGCAGGCCTCAGAATCTAGGGAAAAAAAATCGGCAAAATGCAACTCGAAAACTTTTGAAAAATTTCACAAAATGTGTATACAATTTTAATAACTGATGGGTGAGGTTTCCTGAATAATAGAGATTTTCACAAACGCTTCTTCCTCTGGGCCCCATTTAAATTATACGCTAGTGATGGGTGAATAAATTCGGCAGGCGCGAATTTGTGGCAAATTTCGGCGTTTTGCCGTCGGCGAATAAATTCGCGAAACACCTTTCAAAATACTTCTGCATCAAAAAATTTGCTTGCGTCAACATTATTTGATGCCCATTGACTTTAACACGAATTGACGCAGGCATCAAAATTCGAGTTTCACAAATTTTTTGCTGTTTCGCAAATTTCACAAATTTTCCGGTGAATTGAAATGGAAGAAATTCCCCCCTTAACTGTTATACGCTAATAAGAGAAGGGCTGCATGCAGGATTTTGTACCAGAGATTTTGTACCAGAGAAGGGCGGATAGTGGGCGGAGTCTGGGTGCCGGAGTGGGCAGAGTCCGGGCAGGGAGTGGGCAGAGTCAGGGCAGGAAGTGGGTGGAGTCCAGGTGGTATAAGGGTGAGGCAGGAAGGGGATTATTGGAGTTCGCTGGTCCTCTCTGAATAATTTTTTTGCAGGGGGGCACGGCGCTTTCTAGTTACGCCACTCCTGCTGGGGAATATGGGTGGATACAGGAGAAGATTTGGAAGAGTCTAAGCTTTATTTTTAATATGTCCTTCAAGTGAAGAGTACTTTTTTAGCATTTGGTTGTCCGTTAAAGACTATTATTATCTGAAAGTGATCTTGTGGGTAGGGTAATTCTCTGTATTGGGGATATGTTACAGTTGCTGCTGCTGCATTAAAAGGATAAAGCAGTTACAGGTGCAGTTGAGAGGGTAAAGCAAGTATAGAGGTGCACAGAAGGTGCAAGTAAGGGCTTATACCAATGTATGTGGCATGCCCAAGAAGCAGCATTCATTCAGGAGGTGAGGTGCAAGCTCCTGGGGTTTTACACTGCAGAACATACAGTATGATGTTGCTAGAAATGGGGAGCTGCTGGGAGAATGCATCAGCAGAAGTGTTATTTAAATGTAATGAAGAGAAAAATGATCATTGTATTTATTGTAACTCTGCACCTGCATTTGATACAGGGAGCTCTGAACATTCCCAATCAATTTCTCCAGTCGGCACAATATCATCACTGTATAATATTTCTCAGATGGGATTTCTGTGCATAAAGAGATGCTTCGAAGAAAGCAATTAGCACATGCTATGGTATAATTGTTTTACGGTCATATGATCTTTTTTTGTTGTTAATTTTTTCTTTCTTTCTGTTTTTTTTTTTTTTTACTCCATCTCCACTAAATGAATAGCAAATAGAGTTCAAATGCTAGAGGGACTGCCAGAAATAAATTTGTTGTAAATGATAAAGCTTGTGTTTCCCAAGATCAAGGCACCAGGAAAAGTCATATTTCCTTTGTTATCATCATTTCTCTTAGACAGATATGGAGCCAGGGCAACAGGCAGAGACAATACGTGCACACACATTCATTAAAACCCTATCTACTATTTAGCTGGGGCTAAATTAAAATCAGATGTTGTTCTATGCTGGTTGCAGACTCATATTGCCAAATGTCCTAAAACTATCTGTTGAATTCTAAAAAGTTCATGTTTTCCCTATGTTTTGCTCACATTAATTCTCAGGAAAAAAAACGTCTGGTGCAATGATGGAAAAAGGACAGAACAACTGAACACAGGAGAAAACAAATGGTACAAGAACTTCTGTGTAGTCCCATACCATGCCTTTTCTGGCCCATCTGCAAAAAAAATTAAAGCCCCCCTTCCAGCACCATTGTTGCTGTGGGAGATCTCCATCACTGCCCCCTCCCCCACAGCGCACTCCTATGGTTGGTTCAGAAATGGGTGGATTTGATAGTTGACCATCCTTGTATTGGTGGAATGGTGGTGGGTATTACAAGTGAACTGCTCCAGAGCTTATTTAACCTACAGTTTAGATTTGTTCGTTTTTGTTGGTTGTTTCTTTATTGTAAGCGTATTGAAAAGCGTAATAAAAATACGTATGGTTGGTTCAGGTGCAGGCAGGGTGGCCCTCACAGCACCCCTCTACTTAATGCCCCCAGCAGTCACAGTCTGTTGTAGAATACTTCCACCACTGGACTTTAGCTCTCAGACCATTGATTTGTTTTAATTTTTTATGCACTCATGACTGAAGTACACAGGGATGCTCCTAATCCAGGTTCCAGATTCAGGTTAAAAATTCTGCGGCATGGCCAACACTAGGAGTAGGCAGAAGAGGCACCTTTCTAGGGCACAACAATGGGGGGAGCTGGGCAGGTACCTGTTAAATGGTCTTCTGCCTACCCCTAGTCCATGTTTGCTCTCCTCTGTCACTCTCTCCTCCCTCCCCACTGCCACTCTCCCTCCTCTCTTCTGCCACTTTCCCCCTTCCTACCATGCCCTCTGCGCTCTCTCCCCTCCCTTCACTGCCCTCCCCTCTGTACTTTCTTTTCCCTTCTCTGCCCTTCCTCTGCACTCCCCTGAGTCCTCTCCCTTCACTTCCCTCCCCTCTACACTCTCTCCCCTCCCTTCTCTCCCCTCTGTGCTCTCTCCCCTCCCTTCTCTCCCCTCCTCTCTGCACTCTCTCCCTTCCTTTCCTTCACCTTTGTGCTCTCTCCTCTCCCCTCCCTTCCCTCCCCTCTGCACTCTCTCCCTCCCTTCCCTGCCCTCCTCTCTGCACTCTCTCCCCTCCCCCCTGCACTCCCTCCCCTCCCTTCCCTCTGCACTCTCTCCCCTCCCTTCCCTGCCCTGAGTGCCCTCCTCTCTGCACTCTCTCCCCTCCCTTCCCTCCCCTCTGTGCTCTCTCCCCACCCTCCCCTGTTCCAGTGCATGTGAGTCAGATTTGTGGTCACATCGGGGGAACTGCGTGGGGACCCTGATGGCCGGCTGAGTTGCCTAGGGTGCCCGGTAGGCTTGGCCCGACCCTGCTCAGCAGAATCCAGGAATTCTGGAATTTTTGCAGTGGTCAGTTGAACCAAATCTAATCATGTGACTAGATCTGGACAACTGAAAAAATTTTTGTTCACAGGTAATGCAATTTTTTTTCATTTCTCTCAAATATGAATATGCTATTTAGAATTTGGCCAAATTTTTTGTGGATTATTCAGCATAATCCAAAAATTATGGATTTGATGCAGGCAGCCAGGGCTGCTTTATTAAATGGCCAAATGGGGCATCTGCCCAGGGCCCACTGATTTAAGGGGACCTCCTGTGCCGGTGGGCGGGGAAGGATTTAGCCCACAGGTTGAAACCAAGATTCAGGAGACATTTACTCCAAGTAATGTTATTAAGCAGAAAGCTTAAAGATCTTTTATACTTTGACCAGAGGTAAACAAGTTAGGGACCACCATGTGGGGTTTACGTGGTATGGTAGCTTATCAATTTTATGATCATAACTTTGTAACAAAAAAAACCTTGTTTTTAAAATTACATGCACTTGCATATATACTGAATTACTTAGACAGGGGACCAGGGGATGTGCATTGATTAATTGGCCAGGTCAGTAGCACTTCCATTGTACTTAAACATATTATAATTTAGCCTTAAGCTGGTCATAGACACAAAGATCCGATTGTGCGAATCGAGGATTCGTACAATTTTCGGACCATGTATGGAGAGTCCCGACATTTTTCAACCCACGGATATAGGTCGTTTGGTCGATCGGCCAGGTTAAAAGATATCACCAGCTTTGTCGGACATAACTTTTGTACAATTGCTGTCAGGGGCAGAACATCAGCTGATCTGTTCTTTTACTACTGGCTATCGGAACGGGAGTAAAATAACTTTATTGGCCTGCAGAAGGTACCAGTCTCTACCCAACTAAACCCCTTTGGGATGAATTAAATTGGCAACTGCAAACCAGGAACCAATTGCCCAGCACGAGTGACCAAACTTAATAATGTTCTTCTTGTGGCTGAATGGTAGCAAATCCCACCAGCAACAAGGAATTTTATAGAAGGGCAACTACTTGTAGTCTTGGTTTTGGTACAGTATTTTGTACAGGAGCAAATACTCTTTTCCATATGGTAAACATAATACATAGAAAACATGCAGCTTGAAGATTAATGATTCATACCCAAAGACATAAAACAAGGTTTCTTGGCATAGAGCCGAAGGAGGGAAAGCCCAGATGCAAAAGGTTCTTTGTGGACGGGTCCAATATGAGAACAGTCAATTGCATTAATGGGGAGATGATTAATAATTAGAGCCCTGGAGCTGGGCCAGCAACCCAAGGTCTGTTAACTGCTGCTGTAGTCAGAGACACCTTTTGAGTAGGAGTGCCATGTGCTTAGAATACTTTCTATACCTTTGTTATTTTTTTATCATGTAGGAGGGATATCCATATGTTGTTCACAACTTTCAAGATCAGCATTCTCAATATAAAAATCCAGCCATTATCTGAGGTATATTTATTAATTAATGCAGCTAGAGCAGCAGATATTGCCACTTTCATGATGAGTTTTCATTTTTCTAACATACTGTAGCTGTGACATCCACATTGAGTTTAGGCAAGATAAAGGTGATTTTGGGACTTTGTAGCCTTGAAATCAATACCGTTTTGGGTCCTATGGGTTATATGATATGGTGTGAGTGAATGGCACAAGGGTGAGTATATTTAGGAGAACGTTACACTATATGTTTTTCTTGTTCTTTTCCCTCCCTTCTCCACTTTTGGAGTTTACCAGCAACAACTTTTTTAATCCTGGAGTTGAAGCTGGATGTGGTCCCAACCTGCATATACTGGAGATGACACATTGGGTGCATAATAAAGGAACTTCAAGTCCCAGAATCCATCAAGTGGAACAAGGTGATTGAGGGGTTGAATAACCCTTTCATCCTGAGGGCGGTCAACATATCAACTTTGTGGTCGATGTTGTGGTTGAGAAGATGTAGCGTTTAGTGCAGAGGTCACAGAAATTGGAGATCACTTTGGAACAGGTGGTGTACATGCTGCAATAGACATCTGCAGAGGCCACATTGATGTATATAAACTGGCCAGTTAGTAATCAAAGCAACCAGTCACTTAGTTTTATTGTCTGGTGCATTTAGAATACATTTAGAAAAAAGAACACATACACAGTATGCTGTTTTGAGTTAAGCCAAACTTTGCTTAAGTTATAATGTATAAACCGCCATATGCCCCATCTAGCATCTGAAAATGATCTTGCTATGAGGATAATGAAGGTATATAGATGTGCTATGATGGGATGTATGACAAGAAAAAAATACATTTTACAGGGAGTTAATAAGTTTTTACTAGCTTTAATTAAGATAAAAAAAACTATATGAGTGGGACAACTGAACCAATTTCTGAAACCCGGGCCTGCTACCAGACCCTCAGCTGCAACCTGATGAACACCAATCAACATAAAGTGGCTTAGCCCACAAAACGTGTCAAGCATGCCCAGGAATGTATGTCTTGCTCTAATTTTTAAATGAAGACCTAATAAATTACGGATTTTAAAGTCTGCTGGTGCTCCGTGTTCAAATAATTGTACTTGGAGGCTGAATTTATCGGGAGTGTTTCTGCACGTGACAGCACAGCAGGAGAATAATTTAACATGTCTGTGAGTGCCCCAAGTGTTTTTTCTTCTCTTTGTGCCTAAACATAAAGTGACATCATCAAAAATGGGCCGGGGCAGAAAAAACTTTAAAAAACGCATAAAGGAGTAAAATTTGCTATAGATAAGACTCACCAACCCACAAACCTACCAACCAGCACCAATTCTTGCACCTGAAAGGCCTATCCACAACCAGCACTTCTGGCCTGATGGGAAATTTATATTGATTTTACTAATATTTTTGTATGATGGAGTTACCCAACTCCCATTATTAGAGAGGACTTGCATCCTGTGCAAAATAAGTAAGGTGTATTTTTTTTTTCTCATTGAGGCACCAATTACATATTTATATTAGAGATGCACCGACTCCACTATTTCATCCGAATCCCAAAACCTTTGTGAAAGATTTGAAGAAATACCAAACCAAATACAAACCCTAATTTCCATGTGTAAATTAGAGAAACTAAAGGAAGGAGAACAACAAATTGTAGAAATTGACCTCATAAAAAAACTGCATAGATTCCATCTAGGAGGGAATGCAATAAGTGACCTTGGAACAATGAAGGTGACCTTGTATTATTAGGCTGAGGAAGACAATGGCACTTCAAAGCAGCAGCTATGCAGTTTTCCATGTATTTGATGAATGCCTTAAGGCTTTTTCATAAACGTCAAGGACAATTTCTATAAGCAGAACCCCCATATGAAACCAAGGCTGTATGCAATACTTCTGATTCAGGTGTTCAACATAAGCAAAGAATATGTCCTCTTGTTATTTTTCATAAGTCATTTTTGTTAAGTAAGTGCAATGTGCTGAGCATTAACAACTCATTTAATCAAATGTTTACATACGTTTAGAAGACAGACAATTTATTGTAGACATTATTTTTAACAGTGCACTTTTGGTTTTGTTTAGTGCCAGCATAACAATTTTACATCAAACACAGCCAGACGGGTAGGTACCTCTGGGAACATACATTGGACAAAAGTTCTACTGAAAAAAATTGGCATTTTGCCTGATTTTGTTTAAAGCCACTTATTATGCGCATTTCCAGAGCCTTTTTAAAGTATTAAAATGCTTTTATGTAGCCTGCTTATTTTATGGTAATTTTATATTTATTTTAAAGAAAGCAATATATACAGCATTAAATGTGGTGAACATCATCCATACAGTAAGTTAATTTTCTCCCTAATTTTACCCCACATGCCTAGCAAATGGTCTCTGCCAAGCACATGTTGAGTTTCAATTGGATTCAGTCGTTACCTAATGATTGAGTGCACCTGCCTCCATCAGACAATGGGCCATATTATATTATAGAAGTAATATAAATCCAGTGTTAATGCAATCAATAAATGAATATAGAATAAAATAAACAGCCTAAAGGGAAGTGGCATATATGAACCTTTCATGTGGCCCTAACACTTAAAATGTATTTTTAAAAGTATGATGGGGCATGGTGAATGTTACAAGTTTATGGAATGAGCTGTTTTTGAATAATTGACTGTTAGAGCAATGGGGCGTATTGATGGGCACAGGTCTCCTAGGAAATCTGTAGCAATCAAAATGCCCTTCCAAACCAGCAGCCGCTTACTATTAACTTGATCTGGATAAACACTGGCTGGGGCAAGAACTGGCTTCCATATTCAGACTGATCACTGACAACTAGTAGGATTATCTCCCATAACCAGTTTCCTATTCACATGAGCGGCAAAAGGCATTGCAATCACTGTGGTTGCATTTCTGTCATCTGCTATCTGACTTTCTGATTTATAATAAAGAAAAGGGATCACTGTGGCATGCTAATACTCATAATGTCTTCCTTTTCAATGGTACTTTGATGTAATAGCAGTTCAGTGTTTGGCCAGTAGGTAAGAATATATAAGGGATCCCAGGATTAAAGGATTGGGTCTGCGCAGGTGTCAGGCCTGGTTAGGGAAAGTTACGTTTAATCATAGTAGTTCTGTTATAGTTGGAGCAAAAGACAGTAGTAGATTATTTAGTGAGCATCTTTACACTCCAACAAAGAGGTCAATGGGATTAGCATCCTTGCGGTAACATGTCTGCCAGCATATGGACACGAGTGGGTGAGTTTAGGAGCAGAGATAGTGCAGAGGCGCAAGACACCTCTGGAAAGTGGGTGAGCTCAGGAGCTGAGAAAGTGCAGAGCAAGATACCTCTGGAGAGTGGGTGAGCTCAAAAGCTGAGAAAGTGCAGAGCAAGATACCTCTGGGGAGTGGGTGAGCTCAAAAGCTGAGAAAGTGCAGAGCAAGATACCTCTGGAAAGTGGGTGAGCTCAGGAGCTGAGAAAGTGCAGAGGAGCAAGATACCTCTGGAGAGTTGTTGAGCTCAGGAGCAGAGGCAGCTGCAAAGGAGATAGATACTGCACTGGGTCACTTATGCTGGGCAAAGGATCACCAAGACAGCTTGTACTACTCCCTAGTTTATCCAAAATATTTCAAAGTGTGTAGACTTTGCACTGTTTGAGACAAATGTGTACTGACACCACTGTATGAGTGCTGTGATATCAGTTGACTGCTTGCCTGTGTTTCAGTAGTTAACTGTTTAGAGAAACACCTGGACTGCAGCTATTTCCAATCTGGTTGATTTGTACTCTAGGAAACAGCTAGGGATTCATCGGAGCAAGTGGTATCTACGGTAATATTACACCTTGATGGGAGTTACCCATTCGCTTAACTGGTTCAGTACACTGGAAACAAGTGAAACTCTCAGACTCACCCATAAGTAGGCTACAATAATATCACAGTGACATCATCAAGTTACAATGATGCACAACAATACCACCATATCATTCGCTGGCACTATAATGTGTTTAAAATGTAATTTCACAGATTACCGAAGACCCGGAAGATGGCTGCTGTGAACTGCGATCCCTGAATCTGCACCAAGTGCTAATGTAAAAAGTTAGGGGCATTTCCCCAGGTAAGCAGCTAGGCTGGGGGGGGGGGTCTACGTAGGGTAGGTGGGTAGGGTTTTTTTTAGTTAAGGGTTGAATTCTCCTTTAAGGTTAGCAATAATAATTTGCTTGTCTGCCATCTGATTAAATATATGGCAAGAAGCACCTTTGGCATCAAGATGTAGTCACTTTCCTCTTGTGATAGGCAGGTCTGGATTTGTGGGAAGGCCACAAAAGCCTGGGCCTAGGGCAACAGAAAATTAGGTGAGTCATGCATCCCAGCCACATTTGTCTCTGGACTCGAGCACTGGTGATTGGTTGTTCAAGATTTGGACAGAGCTTTGTTATTTACTACGTGACCAGTCCCCAGTGGCAGGAAAGAAACCAAAGAATGGATGGGCACATGTGCACAGTAGGTGGCTGTGTCATGTTGGGGGCTAAACAGGTTGTGTGAGTAGCAGCTGGCCTAGGGGCCCCCGAGTTTAGAAATCCAGCCCTGGTGATCGACATGTTTTTGTGATGCCATAAGGTGTTTATATTTGTGGGAGAGGGTGAGAAGTAGGTCCAGAGACTCCAGACTACAATAAGTCATAGTTATTAATAGTCATAGTTAAAACAAAACCTCCTTCATAGCTTTTTGACTCACCCACATTTGGGACATCATGAGTTGGGCACAAATCATAATGATTTAAGGCACAAAAAGGTGGTAGCCACAAGTGGCAGGTTGTATTTTTTTTACCTTCTCATCAACAATTTACAGTAGGTTCTGTCATCCGATATGAGACATGCCTAAAAATACATGCACGGGGAATAAAATATATTTATTCAGAAAATTCAGTCAAGAAAATGGGAGTACTGTGCTTTTGTCGATCATTATAGTAAACTCCAGTTTTATTACATGCCTAGCAAACAAGATGCATTTATTCTACAAACACCTACCTTCATCAAGGTCATTTTTTTTTTTTTTAAATCAAATAAGGTTCTATATTTAAAAAACCTGTAACAGATGTTGGAATTTGTACGGCTCAGATCCTTCAGGCGCTTTTTGTTCCAGAAAGCAGTGCGCCCAGATGCTTTTTTCTCTAAAGCCTTTCGCATCTATTGTACCTGGGAGAGAAGAGGACCAAACATCTCTTATTAAGCAAAAGTAGAATGGAATCAGATCTTATTTCTGGAGTAATTTGTAATTAAAGTGAAGAAAAAAAAATACCGACATTTACACTATCTTTAGTAGGTTTAATAGTCAGTTATTTGTCATTGACACTTCAACCTGTGCATATTGAAGTTATTCAGAATAATGTAGTCTGTGAATGGGAGAGACAATCCAATACTAACAGTGGCTTTGAGATCTACCACTGCTTATCTGGGTCACATATGATCAGCTGAGAGTACTCATGTTCTTCCACAGACAGTCATCTAATTGGTGTCTATGAGCAAAGCCAGTTGTGTGCATAAATATGAATTAAGCAAAATAAATTACAGAAACAGAACATTGTAAAAATCTGCTATTGTCGGGAGTTGAGCCCAGTTAAATATGCCCCAAATCATCCCCTAATGCTACCCTTTAAAATTGTTTCGGAATCACAAACCAGGCACTGTCATGCATTTCTTTCCTTAAAATGTACAGTATATAGACTTAATTTGATTAAGTATGACGAATGGCCGGGCTGGTGTATTCATTCTATTCCCATCACCAGCCAGCACTAGGGAGTGGCAGGGGGCCATTTTGGGTATTAGGATGCTGAGGTTTAAAATGAGAAACTCATAATTATTATCATTTTATTCCCCAAAAATAGCAAGCAGTACCATAGTGCAGATGAATAGATGACCTGTAGTTATTGGTGTGTATATATATATATATATATATATATATATATATATATATATATATATATATATATATATATATATATATATATATATATATATATATGAATTGATAGACATGAAGATCCTGGGTTTCTGAGTGGTGGGTCAATGTTTGCAATTTAACAGTATAGTACAGTTACTTTTGTATCTTTTCAAGACTGGCCAAGTTGGGGATGTTCACGCTGGAGAAGAGGCGCTTAAGGGATGATATGATAACTATGTATAAATATATAAGGGGATCATATAATAATCTCTCTAATGCTTTATTTACCAGTAGGTCCTTCCAGCAGACACAAGGTCACCCATTCCGATTAGAAGAAAGGAGGTTCTGGATAAATGTTTGGAAGGTTTTTTTTTTACAGTGAGAGCTCTCTTACTGGCTGATACATTTGATAGCTTTAAAGGACAAGAAAAAAGAAGTAGGCTAGAAATGTTGTACATTATGTTTTGTGCTTCTGTACCAGCCCAAGGCAACCACAGCCCTTTAGCAGTAAAGATCTGTGTCTCCAAAGATGTCCCAGTAGCTCCCCATCTTCTTTTCTGCTGATTCACTGCACATGCTCTGTGCTGCTGTCACTTACTGAGCTTAGGGATCCACTCAAAATATACAATACACATAACTGCCACAGTTTAAGGCTGATTAGTAATTACTATTAATAATTACTACATGGCAGCACAGAAACCAGTGCAATTAGCATCAGCATTTATTAATCAGCCCTGTAGCATCAGCTTATATGACAGAACAACCTCATTTTGTGCTGGATAATTAGTGACGAGCCCTAAGCTTAGCTTCTCAACAGCTGCTCAGAGCCCACTGAGCATGTGAGTGTCACAGACACTTTCCAAGATGGTGACCCCCTGTGACAAGTTTAAAGTCCTGGATCATTGCTGCTATTGACAAGCTGAAACTTTAGGCTGGGGCAATAAGTTGAAGACATAAAACATGGTGTTTTAAGCCCTATTCATTTTTAGGGTTTAGTTCTGCTTTAAGTAGGGGTTGGATGGTGTTTAGCTAGTGAGGGAATACAGGGTTATGGGAGATAGCTCATAGTACAAGTTGATCCGTGGACTGGTCCGATTGCCATTTTGGAGTCAGGAAGGAATTTTTTCCCCCTCTGAGGCAAATTGAAGAGGCTTCAAATTGGGTTTTTTGCCTTCCTCTTGATCAACTGGCAGTTAGGCAGGTTAAATTTAGACTTTAAAGTTTGAACTTGATGTACGTGTGTCTTTTTTCAACCTAACTTACTATGTTACTATGTTTGCAGGTAGTTATGAGTGAAACTGCACCCTTTTGCTTCACAAAAAAAAATCAAAAAAACCACAGGAAAATGGGCAAAATGACAAAATAATTAATTAAATTTCACCAAATGCACTGGAGTGATGGGTGATATTTTCCCTGGGCCAAAATGCATTGGACTCAATGCGTGTTTTTTCTGCAGTTCTTTTCTGTGCCAAATGCATTGGATGCAATTTGCATTTTTTTCTCCTGTTTATTTCCTGGAGAAACAAAATGCACGGTAAAATTTTAGCATAGACTGGCAAACACAAAGTTCCCAACAAATCTGTATCAGGTTCTCATCCCTATTGGCAGTTCTAAACATTGTGATGGAGAGCAACTTCCTAGACAAGACATAATAAAGTTACTGTTCCAAATTATGAGGCCAACACAGGAATAGCAGGGCTCCCCCAGGTATGGACTGAAGGTTAAATATAAAACGTATTAAACTGACTGTCAATCAGGGGCTGAACTCATGTTTGAACTCATGTTTTACTAAAAGAAGTTAGAAAAAAGATAAAAACATCACTTAAAGGGACAGTGAGATCTCAGCCCATGGTTAAGTTCCCTAGAGGTATGAAACACGTAGGGCCCTAGGAGATGTATGTGCATTTTTAAATTTGGCCAATAAAAACTTTAAACTGATTTTTGCACATTTTTGCATTTGTGCACCTGGATCACATGATCAACTTGGTAAGCTATCTACATTTGTGATCTATACTGATATTCTGAAGCACCTTCCTCCTATTGCCATGACATTAGTGACCCCTATCAGCTTTAATAGATTTAGTGGACACATTTTCAGCAGCTCCACAAATATCAATACAATCGGGTCAATAATTTGCAAGTTCTATCACCCTCTTAGTCATGCCTTCTTTCAGAGATCTACAAGCACATACACAACATAGGACAATATGCAGTTAAAGAAGAACCTAGATGTGCATCTTGGAACATTATGGGACTGATTTATCAAATTTCAGATTTTATTTTAACAAATTTTTCAAATTTTTGTTATTTGTTAAGCACAAAAAATACTCAGAAGTAAAACTTTGGCATCTGAAAGCCTGTGAGGTCATGTAAACGTTAACAGAAGCTGTGTTTGGCAAATTTGAAGAGGGTTTTTTAAATTAGAATCTTTTAAAATTATAGACCCATAAAAATGGGCCAGTGTTTTTTCACAATTTAATTCAATCTAATTTATTATATTCAGATTTTTTAATAAATAAGTAAACATTAATTTTTTTTTAAAAAAATGCTGTTTTTGTTCAAAGTAGATAAAAAACGCTGAAATTACACAAATTTCAATTCTGATAAATAGGCCTCCAAGTGTTGTTTTTCAGAATTCTTCCGAGCTTTATAGACACTAATATTACTGTCAATTGCCATTTTACATATTTGCCATAAAAACTAAACTTAGCCTGCCATTTGCAGTGTTACAGTATGACTTTACAGATGGAGAACACTGGTGCATGAGAGACAGCCAAAACGGGGCCCAGGCTGCTGATTTAAAGTGAATCTGACAGCCATAAACATCTGTTCGCTGTAATGACGAGCCTCACAGTTTTGCTTAAATGTTGAGCTTTTCTTTGTGTTTTACCTAAATAAGTCAGGTGAAAATAAACCAGGTGCCAAAGCAACAATAATGATTACACTCGCCTTTGTAGAACCTTGCCCTCGTGTTTTAGGATTTCCTTTGTGTTTTATGGCTAAACAACCCATATAGCTCTTCTATGCATGGCCCAACCACAACATTAATAGGTCCAAAATGTGTTTGGGTTTTTGGATAAGGCATCCCATATCTGCACAGGTATAGGACCTGTAATTCAGAATGCTCGAGACCTGGAGTTTTCTGAATAACAGATATTTCTATAATTTGGATCTTCACACCTTAAGTCTACTTAACCCCATGCAACGCTTTGTATCTATTTTGCATACCCAGTTCATTGGCCTTAGGTTGATGACCATTTTCTGCCTCACTGTAACTTAGTGTTTTGTAACTTACTCTTTGGCCTGCAGCAGTTGATATGGGTAGATGTTCCATTGAGCCTGGAGTCAACAAGGCCCCAGAACTGTAAGGCCCTAAAGTGAAAACCCCTTTAAAGAAATCGGGGTACAGGAACCCCGTGAACGAGATTGGCTGGTGTGCAGGATAGCCACTGTTATAGCACTCTCTAGAAAGAGTGAGTCAGTGAGCACTAGTTATAAAGAGCAGCTTTGAGCTCCACCAAGGAGGATAGAAGGGAGTAGCTCTCCCCCAAGCCCTGTTTCACTTCCATTGTATCAGGTCCACATGAGGTACTGACAACCTGGAAGGTGTATATTTTAAACTCCCTGTGTTATTCCTTCAGTGGTGCCATTTATGCTGTGTCTGCTACACCTGTGAATATACCTGGCATTTCTTTGACTACCTCATGTGTGAGTATTATCAACCCTGTGGCACTTTATAATTGAATAAAAGCTGTTATTGTTTTGCAAAGAACCCCTTTTTCTATTCTTTTAAACTTTTGGCAGTATAGAGGTGTAGTTCAACAACAACCTCATGTGCTCTTTCCACTTAGCAAAAGCCCATCCTGTTGAAAGAAGGTCCAGTGTAGCCCATGCTCTACCCCTCTAGTTGGTTCCGTATTTGCCTATTTATTGTTACACTGTTTTCTGAGATATGATAAATGTTACTTGATGATCTTTATTTTAATAAAACAGAAAACATCCCCAGTAGAAATCTCATACAACACAATCTCTAAACTGATGCCGGTGCTCGTGTCAAAAGGACATTCACTTTTTTTTAATTTATTAAGAAAAAAAACCCCAAATTGCTTATTGATTCTATTTAAAAATAAATGATCACAAGTGCTAGTATGAGGGAAATGTGCATGACTATATTATCATATATCATAGGAAGAGAATCTAATTAGTGCGTTTCCCTGTCAAAGTATGGTTTAAGAGGCCATTTAGATGATATACGCAGCCATGAACATGCCACTTATTGAGAGCAGGGAAGAGTTTAATTGCTGAAGGTGAACTTGCCTTGACAGTGCTTGCAGAATATACATCCTCTCATCTCTCTCACCATAAAGATATGAAACAATACATAGTTTAAGCTATTTTAACAAACTTTTAATAGCATTATCTGAATGCAGTTAAAGGACATGTAACCCCCCTCCCCCACAAAAATGTAATCATTAAACAGCCTCTTTAAAATCTCTGAATAACTATCACTCTGGTTGTTAAAAGGTTAAAAGTAAGGCTGCAGCATCCCCTTAATCACTTACAAGTCCTTCTCCTCCTCTAACCCACTCAGCCTCCTCCCCCAGGAATTTACTTTGGTTGTTGGCTACTGAGCATGCTCAGTTCTTCTCAGCTCAGATTACTAAACACACCCTAACAGCCAATGAAGAGATAGCATTGCTGGTTCCCATAGAAACTCTGCTGTAGCTGTCTGATCCTATTTTCTTCTCCTAACCAACTCAGCTTAAAGGACCAGTAACATCAAATTTATTTAAGAAAAATTGGTTAGAATAGATTAAAAAAAAAAAGACAATCCACAATCCATATGAAAATTCCTATCCACAGCAGTAAATGAAGGGAGAATTTCTTATAAAAACCGTACACATTTTTTAATTAAAGTATATTGGAGATAGGTTTCTTTTTCATTAAAGAAAGTAAAAATGAGATTTTATTTTTTTGCCTTTACATGCTCTTTAAGAAATAACTTACCAAAACTACGCTTCCGTTCCTCTTCAGAAAAGGTGCTTGATTTCTCCTCCCTGGCTATCTCCTATAAGGAAGGCAGGGAGGAGAAATCGAGCGCCGCATGATGGATCGCCAAATCGCTTTCTGAAGAGGAGTGCAAGCGGAGTTTCGGTAAGTTATTTCTTAAAAAAGACTTTGCCATTTTAAAGTTTAATTTGTCTTGGTGTTTTTTTTAATCTCTACTAACGAATTTTTTTTAAAACATTTTTTGATGTTACTGATCCTTTAACCATTACAGTGCTCAACCCCAGCAGAACTTTTTATAAAAGTATGTTGTGCCTGTGTAACCCTGCATTCTGCATTGCATCAACTTGACAGCACACATGTCTCAATGTTACTGATGATGAAAATGGCCGCCGGGTAAAAGCTGCTATTTGTTTTAGGAAAATGTAATGGCGCTGGCAAATGGAGGGGTTATATGTAGTACAAATGATGTGACTTGTGTGGGGAAGATATGCCCAACTTATATACATGGTAGGAAAATGTAGGCTTTACATGTCCTTTAAGATGGCATGTCAGAAATATAATATCATTATAGGACTATAAACTCCAATCCCCTGTCTCAATGGATGCCCTTCAATGGAAGCCCTGCCTTCTCGAAAGCACTACTGAAGCACAAAAATGCAATATTGTCTTGTGATCATCTTCTCTTTTTACTCATATTGAGAATTGGTTTAATCTTGAGTTCATACAGTAAAACTAAGAGCAGTGGTGTAACTAGATGTTACTGGGCCTCACAGCAAATTATTTTTCAGGCCCCCAAAATGTCTAAAGATTGACCTGTTTTACCAATAATTATTGTATACGAATTAGGGTCTTGTGGGGCCCCTATACCCAGGGTCTACTTCCTCTGTAGTTACCCCCCTGACTAAGAGGCTTATTAGAATTTAAGTAGTTTTAGAGGTTTTTGAAACCACAACTAAACTCACAAACCTTTAAACCACGATTGTCATCGAATCTCTTAAAAGATCCAAATATAAAAAGTGTGAATGAAAAAAAAAAGAGCTGAACGATGGATTAAAAAAAAGGAATACCTTGAAAACCTCTAACAATTTGTGTTTTTCGGACAAGTCGTAGTGAAAAAAAAATCTGAAATCTCTAAAATTCAGATTGGATTAAAAATGGTCCAATAATATCAGAGCAGCTCCCACTGATTTGATTTATTTAGTTAGTAGATGGGCCTCATAGGGTAGTTCTAGAGTTTGTGAGTTTCGTTGTGATTTCAAAAACCTCTAAAACCACTAAAATTCGACCTTAAATAAATAAGCCTCCATGTGTCAGACTCCTGTTAACTGGATCTGCAATATGGGCAAAAATCATGACAATCACACTCGAAATTGATTTATAGAGATATATATATATATATATATATACAGTCCAAATACTGGTGCACTCAAAACAAACGTTAATGCCTAGGTGCTGGTTATAACAGAACATGTATACAGCAAAAAAACCGCACACACAGGCCTTTTCAAAAGTGCAAAATCCAAAAATGATGCTTATTCCAACGTTTCGGCTATTCACTTAAGCCGTCATCAGGAAGTGAAACACATACAAACAACTCTCCATTTAAACCCCCTTTGGCGCCAAAACCTATTGTATGACGTCATGAGTGGGTGTGCATGATGATTCAAACCCATATGGAGTGTAGACACCCACCACATTGATATATTCATTGTGCATAATAAGCCCTGTGACACTGGCAGCGTGTGGCATCTCATGTGATGGCGGAAGCTACAGTGGATGGCGAGATACATACGGAGCAGTCAGCATATCCTCTGGTGGGTCTGTTTTTTACGCACTGGCTGCACATGTGGCTATGATCAGAGCACAGATGTGGCTTCACGTTATAATGGTGTGGGCTATAGCACACTATTGCACACTAAGGGACACAGGAATACTTTCGGATATATGAAATGTCACAGGGCTTATTATGCACAATGAATATATCAATGTGGTGGGTGTCTACACTCCATATGGGTTTGAATCATCGTGCACACCCACTCATGACGTCATACAATAGGTTTTGGCGCCAAAGGGGGTTTAAATGGAGGGTTGTTTGTATGTGTTTCACTTCCTGATGACGGCTTAAGTGAATAGCCGAAACGTTGGAATAAACATCATTTTTGGATTTTGCACCTTTGAAAAGGCCTGTGTGTGCGGCTTTTTTGCTGTATATATATATATATATATATATATATATATATATATATATATATATATATATATATATAAAGATATAGTTAAGAGCACTCACGGGTATTGTGAAAAAGGCTTTTATTGGAGTATTACAATCTACCCCACATCAACGCGTTTCGGTTCTCTCTGAACTGTCGTCAGGATGCACACAGAAGTCATCACGTGATCCATAAATACAAACATCAACCAATCAGTGAACAGTGTTAATTAATTAATCATGCCGGTGAGTGTGTTCTGCATTAACTTGTCAGCATCAATTACAATATTCACTGTCAAAAGTCAAAATACATGTATAAAATGTAATGTATATAAAAAAGTATATGATATATATCAAATGCCAATGGACCAGCACTCCCTTTTAAAACGTAATATTCTTTATTGTTGTCAAGGTATCAAACCGACGTTTCGGTCCACATTAGGACCTTTTTCAAGGATGATACCTTGAAGACATTCAAAACTTTCTACTGTAGGAGATAAGAAAATAGTTTTTAAAAATTTGGATTACTTGGATAAAATGAAGTTTATGGGAGATAGCCTTTCCATAATTCAGAACTCTCTGGATAGCGGGTTTCCGGATCCCATACCTGTACTGTATTTGTATACTGTACACATATATATATGTGTACATCGAACTATTTGCGCTAAATTCGATATTCGAAGTCGAAGGATTTTAACTCCCAGTCGAATATCGAGGGTTAATTAACCCTCGATATTCGACCCTTGATGAATTTGCCCCTTAATCTCCATAAGTAGTGATGAGCGAATCTGTCCCATTTTGCTTTGCCGAAACATTTGAGAAACTGTAAAAAATTGCAAAACACTTTGAAGTCAATACACTCAAGAATTTTTTTTTCTTACGCACGCAATTTTTTTTTCTCACTGGCAATGCCCATTTTTTTCTAGTGGCGACTTTTTTGTCTCTGCAACTTTTTCATCTCTGTGACTTTTTGACTAAATGCATTAAAGTCAAAGGGCATTTTTCTCACTCCAAATGCAATAAAGTCAATTGGTGTTTTTTCTTATGGTGACTTTTTTGTCTTGGCGTCAATTTAGTCTCGGCGACAGTTTTGTCTCGGCCAGTTTTTGGTCCATCTACAGATGGCGAAATGTAGAATTTTGTCATGAAGCCATGGCTGGTGAAAAAATTCACTTATCACTATCCATAAGGTGTCCATGCCTGCTGTTATGTTAACTTGGGAAGGCCACTAAGGAATCTATACTAAATAGAGTATTTTATATAAGATATTAATAGCATTTAAACAATATTTGAAAAATAAACTGAACTTAAAAAGTCTGATTTCTGTCCTGCTGTAATTTCCCTGTAAAAAAGGATATGTATTGGATGGTATAGTCCAGTATGTATTGCAGGTTGCTTGTAAGAAACAAGGGGCAAGTTATTCCAAAACCAGACAGTAACAGAATGCTAAATTAGAGGTATTAAATTAAGCATCAAGTCTGGATCAAGACCCTATCCGTTTGAAACAGAGATTCTGAACTCATCCTTTAAGTGAACAGGTCACAGACAATCAGGTGCTACCAGACTTGCAGGTGACATTATAGAGAGATGGACAGCTAACAAGCATTTAGGACACCAAGAATGGAATGTTTATCTAATTTCTAATGCTTGTATGTAACTGAGCTCCACGAATAGAATACAAAATAAGTCATTTAAAGGCAGATCATGTTCAGTCTTAGCTCTCAAAGACCTCTTCTGGGAATGCTTGATAATTAATGAAGGTTTTCACTATCAAATTAATTACATTTTTCTGATGCTACGTGTCTTCATGACAGACTTACGCTGAATAATAAGTATAATATTACCTTGTTTTCAGCTGTCACACTGAATGAGGCTGACCAATATCAATGATACATTTAACATTCTTTCTGAAACGTATAAATGCTCCATAAAAGTGCATAGAAATAAGGAGAAATAATTCTACAGTTTCTGTAGGGAATTTTTGAAAAGCTCACATTTATTTTTAAAATTTTCACGGTTAGGGGGTTGTTTAGTTCGTATGGAAAAAACTAAAAGAATTCAAGTTTTTTCGGCATTAATTAAAGCCGGATACTACAAAAAGTCAAAATCCGAAAATCTGGTATCTCAGACCTGCTGGGGTTTTATATAAGTCAATGGGAGAAGTCCCTATCCTTTTTGGAAATTTCTGTGGTCTGCTCTGGAATTAGCCCAAAAATGCAACTATTTCAGACTTTTTTGGGCAAAAATTCGGACTTTTGGGAAAGAGCCAGAAAAAATAGTACGATTCAGTAAAAAACTTATGATTCGAGAAAGAAATCATAAGATTCGGGTTTTCGCTCGATTTTATTGCTTTATTTGTCCCCAATCCGATTAAATCGTGCTTCTTTAGTAAAAAAATAAGGTTTTCTAGATTCGGATTCAGATTCTAGTTTGGTCTGACTTTTTTATTAAAAAAAATCGTAATTTTGAAGAAAGTGTTTAACGATTCACTAGAGCAGTGAAATCTCATTCTTTTTTATTTTTTTTCATTCTTTAGGAGCAGATTTATGGTATAAAAGAAAATATATATACGGTATATATATTTTTTTTAGATTTGAAAAAAAATCTCGAATGTGCACTTATTTAAGGGAAAACTTAAAACGCAAAAGCTTGATTGCTTACAAATTTGGAAACACAACTGGAAGTTTTGAATTGATCTCAAAAACTCAAATTACCTTAGAATCTTTTGAATTGCTTTAAAAAATGAGTGGACATTTAAGCAGTTTATAAGCGGAAGCCATGGTTTTTATTGCAGACAATTTGCAATCAGCTGAGCTGGGTGCATATATCTTTTATTCGTAGTCAAAACAAATCTCCCCACCGAGTTCTAGGTCGACATACACTACTGGGCACTGTAGAACCAGCATTCAGAAACACAATAGAAATCTGCCATGTCTACACTGGAGACTTGGCACTTCGTGGTGATCATGTAAGGCCAGTGCTCTCCTATCACTTCTGGCTAAAGAGACACATGACTTGCATTCCAACACACTTTCCTCCGTTTTGAAATGTTTGAAACCAGGAAAAATTCGTCCATCACTAGTATATATCTTATCAATAGTGATGGGCGAATTTATTCGTCAGGCATGAATTTGCGCGATTCACCGACGGCGAATAAATTCACGAAACGGCTGCGAAAATTTGCCAGCGTAAAAAAAAATGTCCCGGCATCCAAAAAAAAGGACGCCGGCATAAAACATGCCCATTTCGTGAATTTTTCGGCGAAGCAAAACGGCGCAAATTCGCCCATCACTACTTATCAATATAGATGTATGCATCTTAGAGGTCGACCCAATACCCGCGAGGGTCGTGGGAGGGTGATACCTTACTGTGCCAGCTTCTGCTTCTGGCAGCCACTATTTATAGATGCCTGCCTGTCCCGCCCCCTTTTGTGACATCATGATGGTTGGGTGCAGGTCTATAAATAGTACTGGGTGGGTTTGTGAAGGGTGCAGGTTAGGAGTGGGTGGTATGGGTTTTGTCACCCAGCACATCAATACAAGGTACTGTTTTATTATTACAGAGTAAAAGGAAATCATTTTTCAAAATTAGAATTATTTACTTAAAAAAAACTTTCAAAAAAACTTTCTTTGTAGTTTGTAGCTATCTGGATAATGGGTTTCTAGGTAACAAATCTCATATTGTACATCATACCTCCCAACTGTCCTGTTTTTCAAGGGACAGTCCTGATTTTGACAGCTCAACCCGCAGTCACGGATTGTTACAGAAATGTCCCAACTTTCTCTTTGATCTCCTGCACTGAACAGCCAGTAAAAGATACAAAGTTTCTAAAACTTAATTGGCTTTTGGCAGAGAGTCCAGAATAGTGGCACGTGCACTTGAATATTTTTGTAACAATTTAAGATAAGCAAAGAAACAATGGTAACAATTTAAGATAAGCAGGTCTCTTGGGTAAACTGTGACTTGCAGCTTAAAGGGCAATTCACCTTCATTAGCAAAAATTTAATAACATAAAAAACACAGAAATTTGTTCAAACTTTCATAACCTGCCAAATGTTGTAAAATGAACATGGTTATTAGGGGGTGTGGCCACAAAAATGGGTGGGTCAAAACATTTTCACTGCCCTCCATATGGCAAATCTTTTTGTCCCTCTTGTTATTTCCAAAATGTTGGGAGGTATAGTACACGCATACCAGCTGGGGATGGAGATCCCTTTTTGTTTAGACTAACGGGTCCCCTAAAATTAGGGATGCATCGAATCCAGGATTCGGTTCAGGATTCGGCCAGGATTCGGCCTTTTTCAGCAGGATTCGGATTTGGCTGAATCCTTCTGCTTGGCTGAACCGAATCAGAATCCTAATTTGCATATGCAAATTAGGGGCGGGAGGGAAATCGCGTGACTTTTTTGTCACAAAACAATGAAGTAAAAAATGTTTTCCCCTTCCCACCCCTAATTTACATATGCAAATTAGGATTCCGATTCAGTTTGGTATTCAGCTAAATCTTTTGCGAAGTTTTTAGGGGTTCGGCCAAATCCAAAATAGTGGATTCGGTGCATCCCTACCTAAAATTGATGTTTCGAGGGACATAAACAGTGACATTCAAGGTCAATTTGCAACAGGTGTTTAATGTTTATCACTGGTATTTTTCAATTGATTTTTTCCTTTTTCTGCTCTGACTTGGAATTTAAACTGATCTCCCAGCAAACAGCCTGTGGTTAGAATGACAGACTGGAATGAATAGACGAGGATCTGATGAAGTATGAGCAGCAATAATAAAATCTATTCTCATAATGATTTTTTTTTTTTTTTTTGGTTCTGTGTTCAATTACTCATTTAATCGTTTTATATTTCAAGATGAAGAGAATAATAACATAAATACTAAGGGGCAGTATAGCAGATTCCCACAGAGTGTCAGGACAGCAAAAAGTCTCTTAAAGGTTGTAAAATAAAGGTTTTCTTCCAAAAACAACAAAAATAGCTTTCAGCCGCAACAACAATTCAGCGAAAAGGCAATGGCAACAAATTAACTGTATGTGTACGTATATATAGACTTCTATACATTTAGTTGCCAGACCCCTCTCTGTGTCTCTCTCTCCCTCCTGAGAGACTGACCAGCCTGGGTTTTAAATGGGTTGTTCAGCTTCAAACAATTAGATGTTTTCCTATTGATCACCAGAAATAACGACTTTTTCCAATTACTTTTTATTTTCTATGTGTCACCATTTTCTCAGATTGAAGTGTAAAGTGGTTTTTTTCACCTTCTAAGGCAGCTCTGGGAGGGGGGGTCGCCGACCCTGTAAACTGTTCTAAATTGATATATGTAGGGGCAAATTGGATTCTAAATTCTAATTTATCATGTACTGTCTCTTTAAAAATTCGACCAATAGCCATGTAAAACCTGCTGAATTGCTGTTTTAGACTATGGGGGACCTCCTAGAACATATTTGGAGTCAATTGGTGGACTTTGAAAAATCGAATTTGACCGAATGTGCTATTCCTTCTATTCGAACGATTCAAATTTGGCCGAATACAGACCTATTCGATCGAAAACGGACCTATTCGACCAAGAAAAACTTCGACTATTTTGGTTGGTCTTTATCTATCCCTTAATCACAGCCTATGATTAAGGGATCTTATCCCGAAACGCGTTAGGTTTTGCACAGCTACCTGCTACAATAAAACAAGTCCAGAAGTGCCGTCTATTTTCTATTTTTTGTGTTTTTGAATTCGAATTTCAACGTTTTATAAATTCGACATTCGACCGTTGATAAATCTGCCCCTTAGTTGATTATCTTTGTTGTTATCTTTGTCCCTGCTGAGCAGAATCTCTGGGTTTCATTACAGGCAGCTGTTAGAATTGATACAATAGTTGCTAATATTCCAGAGATGCTGCTGAGAAATATATAAACTATTTGTTGCAAAATTGTAACGGTTTAGAGCAGTGGTCCCCAACCAGTAACTTGTGAGCAACATCTTGCTCATCAACCCCCTGAATGTAGCTCCCAGTGGCCTCAAAGCAGATGCTTATTTATGATTTACTGGTTTGGAGGCAAGTTTTGGTTGCATAAAAACCAGATGTACTGCCAAGCAGAGCCTCCTGTAGTCTGCCAGTCCACATAGTGGCTACCAAATAGCCAATCACAGCCCTTATTTGGCACCCCAGAGACTTTTTTGTGCTTGTGTTGCTCCCCAACTCTTTTTATATCTTAGGGCACATTTACTTAGCTCGAGTGAAGGATTCGAATATAAAATACTTCGAATTTCGAAGTATTTTTTTGGGTACTTCGACCATCGAATAGGCTACTTAGACCTTCGACTACGACTTCGACTTGCACGATTCGAACTAAAAATCGTTCGACTATTCGACCATTCGATAATCAAAGTACTGTCTCTTTAAAAAAACTTTGACTACCTACTTTGCCACTTTAAACCTACCGAGCACCACTGTTAGCCTATGGGGACCTTCCCCATAAGCTTTCTAAGCTTTTTTTGATCGAAGGAAAATCGTTCGATCGATGGATTAAAATCCTTCGAATCATTCGATTCGAAGGATTTAATCTTTCGATCGAACAATTTTTCCTTTGATCGTTCAATCGAAGTAAATGCGGTAAATCCTTCGACTTCGATATTGACTTTTATGTATTTGGAGTAAATAAAAAACTTCAGAAAAAATGCCCATTGGACAAAAAAGTTGCCAAGACAAAAAAGTCGTATGGGGGAATGTCAAAAAAAGACAAAAAAGTCGTTAACTGAAAAAATATTCGCAATGAGAAAAGTTATGCCTTTGCGCTAACAAATTTGCCTTTTGCGAATTTAATATAGCTTTTGCTAACCCGGAAACTGTTTAGCGATCATTTCCGTGAGGGAAAAAAAGGTTCACGAATTTTATAGTTTGCGCCAGTGTGCAGTCAATGTAATAAAACTTCTTACTGAAAAAGTCGTTATGTTTGCTCCAAAAGATTACGACACCTTCAAGCACTTCTTAAAAGTGGGCAATGTGCAATTAAAATTCGCAATGCAATAACAGTTTAAGGAAGAGTATTACATTGCGAAATGTGATTTTTTATTCTTATTCGTGCAAATTAGTGATGGGCGAATTTGCAGCGATTTTGTGGCGAATTTGCGCGATTCGCCGCCGGCGTAAAAAAAAAATGGACGCCGGCATCAAAGAATGGACGCCGGCGCCTTTTCGCTCTTTGCGACTTTTATTACATTCCCCCAATTGACTTTTATCCATTTGAAATGTGTGCATAAGAACAAACTGTTTCACATAATAAAATTGTCGCCTATTGACTTTAATGCATTTCACAAATTTTTCGGCAGTTTCCTAAGTTTTCTGTTGAAGTGAAACAAGACACATTCAATCATCGATAGCAACATATAAAGGTTCTGAAAAAATATTGATTGAATAACTCTTGGATTTTTCTATCTCAGCTTTCCCCCCATGTTGCAAAACAAGAAAAAAGGATTTTGCCCCAACTCATTTTTCAATTTGGATTGTTACTAAATCAGCCACTAGTTGTGGCATTCGTATTTATTTACCAATATTACAGAATAAAGGGTGCACTTTAACTGACACTACTGTTCTGAGATGTCTTCTGCATGTAATACTGTTCAGCGGATTAATAAAAACACTGCCCTTTAGCTCAAAAGAATTGTAAAAGCAAACACTAAACAATAGTTTTAATGAAAGTGCATGTAAATCAATTAGCAAAGCAAGTTGTTGTTTTAGCAAGAAGTATAGCTCTTATGGTAGTGCCATAACAATCGTATTATTTTCATTAAGGGCTCTTATACACGGACGGTTTTTCCTGCGCTCTCCTGCGTTGCGCTTTCTTCCATTCAGCCGCAGGGGAGCACCAGAGTAGATGCACTCAATTATTGTGAAGGGGGCTGTTCTCACAGTGATGCATGTATGCGCCAAACCCAGGTGAAATGCAACATGCTGCGTTCCACCTGCATTTTCCGCTTACATGCGTCTGTGTAAGTACAACCCCCTTGAAAGTAATTGAGTGCATCTACCCCTGCGCTCCCCTGCCGCTGAATGGAAGAAAGTGCAGGTAAAAACGCCTGTGTGTACTACTCCCAACCCTTGTTCTTGGCCCCCCCAATGGGGCCCACAGGCTGGAAACCACGGGAGTAGTGATGAGTAGGGATGTAGCGAACTGTTCGCCGGCGAACTTGTTTGCGCGAACTTCGACCGTTCGCGTCCGCCGAATGTTCGTGAACGTCGCGCGACGTTCGCATTTTGAGTTCGCGTTCGATTCGAATACAAATCGTTCGACCATTCGACCATTCGAATTCCTTCGACCGCTAAAAATCGAACGATTTCCATTCGTTCGAACGATTGTAAGCATTCGATCGAATGAAAAGCATTCGATCGAATGCTTCGATCGTTCGATTCGAATGAAAATCGTTCGATCGAACGATTAAAATCCTTCGATCGTTCGATTCAAACGATTTTAGCGGGTGTTCGAAGTTCGCGAACTGTTCGCGAACGTTCGCATTTTTTGCCGGTGTTCGCGAACACCAAATCGGCAGTTCGCTACATCCCTAGTGATGAGAGAATCTGTTTCACTTCACCAAGAATTTGCATTACGCATTAAAGTCAGTGGGTGATTTTTTTTTTTCACTGTGACTATGCCACTTTTTTGGTTGCAACTTTTACAGTGCAACGGTTACTACAAATCAATTGCTCTGGGAAGTGAATGTTATCTGGTCATTGTTTGATGTGGGTTACTACTATTGGAGAAACCTTTATACAGATATGGGATCTGTTATCTGGAAACCCATTATCCAGAAAGCTCTGAATTACGACAAGGTTTTCCCCCCATAGACCCCATTATAAGAAAATCATTGTAATTTTTAATTATTTGCTTTTTCTCTGTAATAAAAAAACAGTACCTTGTACTGAAATATTTCTTGAAGTAAACTCAAACCACTCTACCACTGTATAATAGCGATGAGCGCAAATTTGCAGCACATTTCCTTGTTTAGCTGACAGCGAATACATTTGCGAAACTGCAGTGAAAATTCGCCAGCGTCAAAAAAATCTGGACGCACGTCGGAAAAGTCGATTGTGTCAAAACTGTCGCACGTCAACATTACTCGGATGCCCATTGACTTTAATACGGGTGTCAGAATAGACGCGGGTGTCAAAATTCACGTTTCGGTTTTTTTTTTTACCGTTTCGCAAATTTCACTGGAAATTCACACATTTTTCGGCAAACAGGACAAATTCGCCCATCACTGCTGTATAATCTCAAATTTCCAACCCTGCAATATACCTGCAAAATGTTTAGAATTTGAAAAATTATTTCTCTCCTGTCTATGTGTTAAGAAACCTCTGTTTCAGTCTGAACTATCCCACTAAACCATTCTGGGTTCTTGTCATTTTAATTTGTTTTACTATAAAAACAGTAAATTGCAACAGCTAATTACACCTGCCTCCATGCCATTCAATCTACATAACACCAACCAATTACAAGCTGGTTCCTGAGAAAGACAGATACCGACATAGGAATTAGGGAATGAGATTTACATTTCCATAAAGTAGAATTTCTCACTTTTACACTTCCTTTGGCAAATTACGTTATTTTATTTCTTAACAGTTCTGCTATTCTGATGACACAACCTCACATATAGTATAAAACGTCAATGTACATTTATTTCCACAATCTACATATACAGCGCCTTATTTATCAAAATCCGAATTTTTCTAATTTTTCTGACCAAACTAGAATCCATGATTGTACCTTATTTATTATTAAAAAAGCACAATTTAATCAGATTGGGAACAAACAAGAAAAAAAGTGAGTGTAAATCAGAATCTTACAATTTTTTCACAAATTGCTTTTTCCGGAAAAGTTGAATTTTTTTAGATTTTTTTGGCCAAAAATCTGAAATAGTTAGATTTACGGGCTAATTCCAGCGCGGAACGCAAAATAGTATAGTGTCGGACTGGCCAAGCAGGACACCGGGAAAAAACCCAGTGGGCCACAGCCCTCATAGGCCTCCACCAATTTGCAGCACTGCACATCGCTGTTCGCGCATACGTATGGCTACTTTTGTGCATGCGTGGCATCACAGTAGGGGGTCCAGAGGGGGGCCCTGGACAGCGGCCCTGGACAGGAGCTCCAGTGGGCCCAGGGCCCCTCAGTTTGACCCTGCTCCCATTGACAACCTCAGTAGGTCTGAGATGCCAGATTTTCAGATTAGACTTTTTCAATCTGCAGGGTATAATAAATCTCAAAAAAGTTTTTATTTTCCGCTAAAGATTTTTTTTTGCATTCAAGGTTTTAGCATTAGGAACCCCCGCAGCATGTATACATCTTTCCATGGATTCAAAGTGTTCCTTGGTGGCAGGGGCATAACTATAGAGGAAGCAGACCCTGCGGCTGCAGGGGGGCCCAGGAGGTATAGGGGCCCCATGAGGCCCTAATTCATATACAATTTCAATAAATAGTGGAGAAACAAGTCAACCTCTAAACATTTTGGGGGCCTGAAAAATAATTTGCTGTGGGGCCCAGTAATATCTAGTTACGCCACTGCTTTGTTGGAGTCACACCAAGAAGATGAAAAGATGTGTGAGAGTGAAAGAGAAAGATATTGATAAAGAGATAGCTACAATGTATAGAGTAAAGGCAAAATAGAGAGTGCAAGACAGAACAGCAGAAGGACAAAGAGAGAGAGAAAGATGAGAAGGTAGAGAGAAAGTCATTTGCATGAGGAACAGGTTTGTCTGCCACTAGTCCATCAGTCAGTTGGGACAAAGTATGTGGGGTCTGGGCAGGAGGACACAAAGAGAAAATCAAAGGGAGGGAATAGATGGTTGTATCCACTTGTACAGAAAGCCAAGAGTATCTACCAAGGGTATAAGTATGGAAATGCTGGCCATCTAATAGGTGCATCAGGCTCAAAGAGGTTTTCATATGGGAGATTCAGAGGCAATAGGTTTAAGCTAATTGTTTGTTGGATACTACAACAGAGGTAAATGTTCTTTGGCCTCTTTTTCTGTTATCAGGTGCAATGTGGGCACATTGAAGCACCACAATGAAAATACTTGTCCCCTGTCACTGTAGCACCTGATGGACATATTCCTGTTGTGCCTATTCATTTTTAATTATGAGGTCTAGGGTTTAGCACCAAAAAATTCATGTGCAAAGGGAAGGCATGTTAATAAATGCCAATGCCCAACTACAATAACCATAATGGTGCAGATGCAAGGCTGCTGGAGAAGCATTGATTGGTCCATTGTCAACCCGATCTACAACTGAGCCGACCATTTATGGAGTACACCAGAAGGCAGCACATTGGCATTCCCTGGAAATGGTTTCCTACACTTGTTTTATGCTACTTGTTGCTGTTACGTCAATGAAAATGACTTTTGGAATTGAAAATTAGAATTGTTATTCTAATTGAACAATAATATGAGATAAAAAGTATTCTTACATTCTCATCTACCCACGACATTTCTAATTTGCCATTGAACCAGAATGTTTTGTTGAACTCTTCGCTGAAACCCTACGAAATTGTACTTGTTGTGTTTGTGTTTCACAGATTGAATACATTTGTGTTATTTTAATGAGTTTGGATGATTATGCGTATTGATCACAGTGTGTGATTTAATCCTCTGCTAAAATGAACTAAACCAATGATCGTTTGCAAGTTGAAGACTAATCCAAATGCAAACTACTATTTTAAGCAGTTCTGTACACAATGAATCACCTCAAACAATACAAAGCATTAAGCTGTTTAATTAAAAGTCATCTTGGTTAAATACATATGTGTTGGATATGGAACACTGGAAAAGTTCTTTAGGGAAACTGATGCAAGAGCTACAGCACAGAGAGCCGCCAGTTCAACCAATCAGATCCTTGTTACAGATATGGGATCCCTTATCCAGAAACCTCTTGGTGATCCAATTTACTGTAAGATCCTTTTCCCAGAAAACCCCAGGCCCAAAGCACTCCAGATAATAGATCATATGCCTATAACAGTAGAATAGTCAGAAAGGGAAGTTTTAATATATATCAAACAGGTAAATTCAGATGGTTGGGTATGTTTTTCAATTTATAACCACGACAGTCATGAAGATATTTAAAGGGCATGTAGAGTCTAAAAAACAATAAGGCTAGAAATGCTGTATTTTGTATACTAAATATAAAGATGAACTTACTGCACCACAAGCCTAATCAAACATATAATTTATGCTTTCAAAGTTGGCTACAGGGGGCCACCATCTTGTAACTTTGTTAAACATTTTTGCAAGACTAAGACTGTGCACATGCTCAGTGTGGTCTGGGCTGCTTAGGGATCATCATAAACAAAGCTGCTTGAGTTCTGCATGGCTGGGAAGTAAGGCGGGGGCTCCCCCTGCTGTTCATAAGTATGATTGTTTCCCTGCTCAGCAGTTAGGGACCATCTGACAATTCCTATCCACAGCAGTAAATGAAGGAAGAATTTCACTGCATACAGTCAGGTTTCTTATAAAAACATTACACATATTTTAATTAAAGTATGTTGGAGATAGGTTTCTTTTTCATTAAAGAAAGTAAAAATGGGATTTTATATTGTTGACTTTACATGCCCTTTAACAAGTCCGACACCTTTTTAATTCACGAAACTAGTGAAACTTTTGAGAAATGGTGAATTTTCTCTGTAAATGCATTGGAGTGAATGGGAAGTTGACTGCTTTTTGTCTCCGGTGCAAAAAAAACAATTTTTCCCCAGGCAAAACAGACTATATTCATTTGTGAACTTTTAATGACATTGGCATTTTTCCTGTGCAAAAAAATGTATTAGGAAATTCTAATAATTATTTTATTATTATAATATTAGCATTTTCACCGCATTTTTTTTTCTGCCACAAAAACTTTTTTTTTTGGAGAAACCACTCAGATGGCAAAATTGTAGTGCAGATTCATGAAAATAAAATCGTCAGGTCTTACCTGTTTTGTGCCCCTTTTAGCATAGTCTTAGGGGTAGATTCACTAACGGGCGAATTTTCGCTAGCGTTTCTTCGGCTGTGCGAGCAATTCATAGCGAAGATGTGCTAGCATTCATTTGTGCCTAGTGAAACTTCGCTAGTTATCTTGTGCTTAGGTCAATTTGCATAGGGCGGGAAATTTAAAGTTGTATGGACATCTGTCAGGGGGCCTATTGGCTCCCAGCAGGAGTAGTCAGGACCAAGGAGGAAGCTTTATGGGTTAAAGTCAAGTTCGCGGTACAAATAGGATCAGGCAAAATCGTAATCAACGTCCAGGCAAAAGTCCAAAAGGCAGGCACAATAATATCAAAGTCAAGGTTCAAGCAGTGTCAAAAGTCCAGGAATCAATATAACAGCATTTATCATCACCAAGAATGTTCAAAACCTACAATCGGGCATTGAACCCGTGACCTGGAAGGGTTTATATTTCCAATTTTCACGCCAGATGCGTGACGTTATTGCACGTGGTAGCTATGGGCCCGCCATCTTGGATGCAAAGTTCGTCGGGTAAGCACGTGCGGACCAGCGCTCCTGACAATGTCTTTATTATAAATGCTGCTGCAAATGGTTTCAGTTACCGGTTTATATTACACATGTCCAGGGAACCTTAATAAACACAAGAGAGTTAATATAATGCCCTACACATGAGCCCACTGTAAAATGAATGTTCCATATGTTATAAAATGTGTTGAGAATACCACTTACCCAAAAAAGTAAGTTAGGACTTTTGCAGCCAATCCTGCTTAAAAAAAAAATGAAAAGTCACCAACCTTTTTTGAACTTTTCGGCTCACAGGATATGATGTATGTGACAGAAGATTGAGGAAGATCTGGCTGCTTTATAGCACTTCGTCTGGTCTGAAATGGTGAAGGCAAGTCTGGTGAAAGAGGTAACATGAAATGTGCATTTTACTGAAATTGTGGAGTAACGTCCGTACGCCAGATCGAAAAGGCGCCTTAGCTAGCGAATTGGCCCCTGCACCTGTTAGTAAATTGGTGATATCTCTGCGGGTGCTCACGCTAGCGAATTTTTGCTAGCGTTAGCCACTTCACTCCTTAGTAAATCTGTCCCATAGGCTTTTAACCAAGTTAACCAAGATTATTGGCTTGTTGAAATTGGATAGAGGCTTTGCAGATCAATCTAAGATCAGCTATCATTGAAAAGCCTATCCAACTGCAGATACCGGATCTGTTATCCAGAAAATTCCAAATTACTTTAATCTCCCATAGACTCCATTGTAATAACATAATTTGACATTTAAAAACATATTTCCTTTTTCACTGTAATATCAAAACATACTAATAAACTAATATGGAGTTCAAAATTATGGAAAGAACCCTTATCAAGAAAAGCCCAGGTCCTGTGTATTGAGGTTAACAGATCCCATACCTGTACTTGGATTACTATACTGGGCACATTGCTTCTGTATGGGATATAATGGAAGGACCAGCAGTAGATTTGCCCAGCTGAGACAATGCTTATGTTGCCCAAACTGCTTCCAGTATGAGTGTCATTTTGCAAGAAAGGTAAAGAGGGACATGAAGAGGTTAAGAAAACTTGTTATAGAAAGCAAAAAAAATGATTTGTATGCACAGTGTTGGCAGGAAAAAGTCAAGTTGAAAGGCCAGTTTATTGCACTGAACAATAAGCAAATATCTATAATGGTCTTTCTGTACATTTTACAAAGGAAAGATGCCCTTTAGCAGGCTCTGCTACATTATCATTTATTACGTTGGCACAAACCATATTCATTGGGCCACATGCCATGAGACTTTGCTCCCAAATGAACTAAAAAAATGGATAAATTGCGTTTTAATTATATATATGGATGAACTAGACCTGGGTGGATTACAAAATGGTCCATTTCAAAACCTACCATTTATGCCGGGGTCATGGCTAATGGGAATATTCTTTGATACGGATATAATTGAAGATACATTCAAGGGAAATGTTGCAACTTTCCTCGTAAACTTGTGAAGTGAATATATGGGATCAACTATAATGAACTGTTTACTCAAATGAGATTCCATTAGGCAGTGCCAAAGGTGTCTCAAGACACTTACTGCACACAAATCATTTATCAGCAGCCCAGATAGAAGAAATATGATCTAATTTTACAATGCTCAGCTAATAAAAAAGTAGTTTTCTCAACACATTTTTACTCTATAATGTTAAACTTTATTCTCAAACATAAAAACAGTACAACAATGTAAAGTTCTAATGAATCATTTTTTTTAAATCAATATTTTTTATTTTACTCCTTCCATTTTTCCACTGGAACATTTAAAGGATGACAAGCTCCTTGGTCCAGGTGATGGTGTTGGTTGAACGTGAACATTGTTGAGGTTGAGAGGTGGGCGAGTTGGGTTTGTGGACCTAATGACGTGCTTTACTTGAAGATTATACCTCATTTCTCATGCAATATCGATCAGGTCAAGGAGTAGCTCAGGCAGCCATGCGGAGTGGGTCTTCAGTGGGGCCCCAGGGGGTATGGGCCTCCCGATGCAGCAGATTTGGTGGTTGCGACCGTGCGAAGCCCCCCAGTCCCATGCTGGTGGAACATGCTGCTACATGAATCTGGCAGAGCTCATTTTAGAAGGGTTCTGTGATGCTTTATGTTGACATATACAGTATGAGGTTGGGGCATATAACACACACACATATATATATCACAAGGACCCGCACTCCAACCCCCTAAGGGGGGCCGAAACATTGGATATACAAAATAAGAGAAATGTGATTTATTTCACAGCATTGCAGTGCGGGTCCTTTTGAATATTTTTTATATGCTCATTGATCCTGTAATCAATTTTAAGAAATTCCAGATCAGAGTGTGTATATATGTGTGATGTGATTCTTTTATTCTTTTAATACACTTTTCTAGAAAATTACTAAACTATGTGCCGCCTCTGCTTCTTGGACTACTATCTATGATAGAGGGACCAAATGGAGTTCCTTATGGTGGTTGAGCACTGGGACGGACACTAGTAGTGAGTGTGCTGGGGCAATTCTCTAAGCTTTTCTATTATATATATAATCCCGAATCAAATGCTTGCACTCCGAACCAGTCTTCCTTTAGTGAGGGTGCAGGGTCCAAGCATTATGTATAGTTCATAAAGACCCGCACTCCATGGTTAGTAAACCACCAATATTTTATTTCTCAAACTTGTGTATCCTTTGGGGTTGCTCCAGCGTTGGCTTTGCCGCACTTGGCCAGGCGAAGTTTCACCACGGCACCGCTAATTCACTAAAATCCGAAGTTGCGCTCAGGGAGGAGAATGGTAGCAAAGTTGCGCTACCATTAATTCGTCAAGCACAGCGAAGTTACGCTAGCGATGCCTAATCTGCATACAGCGCCAAGTTAAAGTACAATGGACGTATATGTAGCAGCAAATACATTACATTACACAAGGCTGGGAAAGCTTCATAAAATAAACTAGAGTTGTTATATTGCCCTATACATGTGCCCACTGTATAGTTTAGGTGCCATATGTTAGAAAATGTAGGGGGGAAAGGGGGTACCCCCAAAAAAATTTACAATTTTTTTCAGCCAATCACCCTTAAAAAGGTAAAAGACGCCAGCGTTTTTTGGGACTTAGAAAAAATTTTCAACTTTTTTTGAAGCAATTCCTATCTACTCTATTGCACTTCGCCTGGTCTGAGGTGGTGGAGGCAAGTCTGGCGCAAGTTAGTGAATTAGCGTAGTTACGTCCCTTCGCCATAGCGCAACTTCGCCTGGCGTAAGGGTGCAAGGTGGTGCTAGGGTAGGTCCACTTCTCTAGCGAATTTACGCCATCACCCGTGACGTCACGCTGGCGAATTTTCGCTAGCGTTAGCCACTTCACCCTTATATATATATATATGTATGTATATATATATATATATATATATATATATATATATATATATATATATATATATATATATATATACACTTTACATGTTTTGTGTGTACTTTTAACATCTTAGATATGAATGAAGATATTTGTTGATGATTTTGAAGAACTTAGGGGGGTTATTTATCAAAGTCCGAATTTATCTCAATATTTTGTGCTACAAACTCTGATCAAATCCGCTCGGGTTATTTACGCTTATTTATGATTAAATTTTCCTGAAAATTTGATTTGCGGTAAAAAATCAGATTTTCATGATTTTTTCGGAATTTTCACCTGAAAACTTCTGGATATTGTATGAAACCCAGCACACATCAAAAAATCATTGAGACTTCTCCCATTGACTTATATGCGACCTTCACAGACCTAAGATGCTGGATTTTCTAATTCCGACTTTTCCTTCCTCAGGGTTTAATACATTCCGAAAAATTTGTGATTTTTTAAAAGTCCGATTTTATTTTTAAAAAAATCACAAATTTTTCGTGATTTTTGTATTCTGAGTTTAGTAGATAACCCCCTTAGTCATTACTATAGATTGGTTCTTGTACTATAGTTTTTTTGCCCTTTATTACAGTTTTTTTTTGTAGGGCACGTCAAAATATAAACAGCAATCTAAACAGTTTAGAAATAGGGGTAACAAACAAAAACACCAATTAGACTGTGACTAACGGCATATGCGGTGCTTGCAGGGACCAAGCCTAGACACAGCACATAATCAATTTGCGAGTGTTTAACGTTCAGTATTTTGTGTTATTAACCAATTTGTTACATTAGGGTGTCTCAAAACATGCCGAGAGATATTAGCGAATGAACATCTGAGCATTATGTGTATTGTTACGTTCTATTTTGGAATTTAATAAGGTTCTATCTTGAATGCCAGACAATCTACTAATCTATTCTGTCAGGATGCCAACGAGGTGGACTGTTTCTCTAATAGTTTCATGATGTTGAATCCTCTGTGGTACGGAACTGACAGGATCCAAGAGCCCGTTTCATAGAGTCCAACTCGCATTACTATAATGATGATGATTTTTGGACATAATTATTTTTCAGGAGATGGATTGTGGAGTCCTATATTTCAGTCTCTTAATTAGATATAGTAAAACATTGTAATTTTTTTACATTAGTGACACAGTGTTCAACCCACTTATGATTAACACCTGCTTGATTTGGCACAGAATGTCCAGTGTTTCCCCGAATTCCAGAATGACATTAAGCAATAAAATACAGAAATATGCTGTGCAAACATATGTTTTCTTTCTGGGCCATCTGGTAACCACAGCTGAAATGCAGCCTGGCTACAGATGTGCTAAACAGTTTGGCTCAAATTCAGATTCATCCTATTCCCTACCCTTTCTTTTTAATGGCTGTTTTTCACATTCTCTGAACTGGCATGTCTTTTATGAAGTGTCATGTCTGCTAGTATCATTTAGGGCTGCAACGTAAACATGGCAGGAATAAATCAGTCATACTTGAAGACAGCCATAAAATATGAAAAACACATACTTTTAAATAAAAAGTAATATGACCCAGAAAAGTTACTCCACTTTCATCAGCACAAATGATGAAAGTTTTTATTTGAAGCCCCTTGGAAAGAGGCAGGGGTCGCGGTGGGAACCCATGAATGAGCCCCAAAGGCCAGTCTGCTTACGGTTATGTCATTTGGATGAGAGACTGCGACGGTGTTCTGGTTTTCTGGAAAGTCAGCATGAAAACTTGTACAGCAGATTCAAATTAAAGGAGAAGTAAAATCTAAAAAGGAATGTGGCTAAAATTCCCATATTTTATATATTTTTATATACTTAAACCAGTGGCAGGGGGGAAGTGAGAATTGGGAGATGAAGTAGGGTGAGATTGGGGAGGTGAAAGTAGGGTGGGAATCGGGATATGAGACTAGGGTGTGAAGCTTGAGGTGAGAGTGAATGAGAATTATGGAGTGGACGTGTTTTTCTCTTACATACAGCTGAAAGCTTAGCTTAAATGTGATTTAGGATGCAATTTGAGCTAATATTTTTTTTTTCCCCGCTGGTACCCGGCCCACTGTAGGACTCTACCTTTAAGTAAGGTTTCAGGGATTTTTTAATGGTAGTGGCACAATAGCTCAAGTGTTAAGGGCTTATCCATAAAACCCTTGCACCTCCATCACTGAAAAGTTTAGGCTGTGCTCTGCATTTTGTGCCCTATAAAAAATTGTCTCGTGGTTCAAAGTGAACCATGTGCTTCCCATGAAGCCCCACTAAACACAGACAGTGCTGTTTACAGAGATGGGCCACAGGGTTCAATATGCGGAGTAAGATACAAAGTGCATTTAGCACCCATATTTTACACCTTGATCCAAACCTCTTATATCAGACCATTGTGCAAATGTATGTCCAAAAATGCCATGCAGAAATGATATGTGCCATGCTCTATAGCACATGGCATCTACTTACCACTTTTGTGAATGAGTTGCCAAGTACACAGCTAAAGGCACAGGGAACCTTATATTTTACCCCTGCCTTTAATTCGTGGTCTATAAAAGCATCCACATTAAAGTTGCAACAGTGGAATAAGGTTCTATTGGAATGTCAATAAAGATTCTCATTCATCCAGGCCATGATATACAGTATCTAGTAGAATTAAGTCAAAGGCAACTGGACTTTAAGAGACAGATTTATTAAAGGACAAGGAAAGGTAAACTAAAGAAGTAGGCTAGAAATGTTTTGGGCTTCTGTGCCAGCCCCAGACAACCACAGCCCTTGAGAAGTAAAGATCTGTCTCTCCAAAGATGCCCCATTAGCTCCCCATCTTCTTTTCTGCTGATTCACTGCACATGCTCTGTGCTGCTGTCACTTACTGAGCTTAGGGACCCACTCACAATATACAGTACACATAGAATAGAAATGTCACAGTATAAGGCTGGTTAGTAATTAATACAGATAATTACTACATGGCAGCACAGAAACCAGTGCAACTAGCATCAGAGTTTAATAATCAGCCCTGCGGCATCAGCTTATATTACAGACCAACCTCATTTTCTGCTTGATAATTAGTGACGACCCCTAAGCTTAGCTTCTCAACAGCTGCTCAGAGCCCACTGAGCATGTGAGTGTCACAGACACTTTCCAAGATGGTGACCCCCTGTGACAAGTTTGAAGTCCTGGATTGTTGCTGCTATTGACAAGCTGAAACTTTAGGCTGGTGCAATAAGTTCACTATATAAAACATTGCATTTTTAACCCTATTAATTTTTAGGGTTTACTTCTCCTTTAAGGGTCTAATTGAAAATTTGGATTCAAATTTTCAAATTTTTTTTTTATGGTTAAATCTGTCAAATTCGATTAGGGAATTATCTAAACTCGATTCGACATTTTTTTAAAAATTCAAATTTGATTCGAGTTTACGGGTTGTTTAAATTCGTATGAGTTTTTACAATTCATTTGTATTAATAAATTTTCCTAAGTCGTATTTCAAAATTCAAAATTCGACCCTTGAATGTGCATCCAAGAGTTTTCTTGACAACATTTTACCACTCATCTGACTGGTAGGGAATTTCCCAGGCATTTGAACCCATAAGGGGAGTCCAGTCGGAATGTGAGCCATACCCACATGATGCTCACAGCTATACTATACTAGTCTTCTATAAAAAAACACTGTATTGTGGGTAAAATACATGGTGAGCATGCTGATCACACTTTCCATTTGCTATATCCCTATGTCGCGGGTTTGCACCTGCTCATGTACATTCACATCAGTGGTGCCTTTAACCAACTAGCAAATACTTCCAAAACACATTGTACGCCTGTGTAGCATTTGTTGGCTCATTCTGCACAGTAAAGTAGAACTCATTTGTGTATTTTATAGCAACGCACAGTAATCTTCAAAGTTCAGTGCTACTTATTAAAAAATGTAATTCTTAAAACAGATGGCAAATTATTGTTGAAATCTGGTTATAGCGATCACTCAGCTGTTCTCATTACATTCGGGGGATTTTTTTTTTAGATAGAAGTGAGATCATATCTATGGAAATAAATAAATGTTTCTGGATATTACAGATGGGTCTTTTTTTTTTTTTTTCCTGTCGATAGAAGGCGACTAAGCCGGTGCTTTGTTATATATAGAAGAGCAAGGAAGCTTCTTGTGGTTGTTATTTATTTTCATTTTTACTTTGTGGGACATATGGAGGTCACCTTTGTCCCCTCAAGCAGAGACACTGGGACAAGCTCACATGGAACAGAGCCAACAGACTTTTTGCCACATGGAGTTTTTATTCTACAAGCTGGTGGCAATCCCTCCCCCCCCCCCATCCGCCTGAGGCTGAATAGCAACATACGGCTCAAAGAAAACTTTATCAGAATTGTACCGAAAATAACATGCTGGAAATCAGAAACTAGGGCAGAAATCATCTACTCATAGATTTTATTGAGAGTTTCAGTTGAGAGTAGAGAAAAGAAGAGATTCTGAGCATCATAACTGGTCAATCATCGGGCAACTGATTCCATGGGACTATTATATTAATATAAAGGTATGTGATCCATATCCAAAATGCAAAAGTCAAATGCAAAGTAGAAGTAACAAATATGAAATCAATCAATGTCTTGATAACAACAGATACCCAGGCAATCCCTTTATTGTATATTTAGCAAATAAAGGAATATTTTAATGTATTCAAAACTCACCAGGATCTATGTTGTTACATGGTTCACACGTGCCCCATCCTTTCACCCCTAGCAACCAATTACAGGCCTACGGCAATTTGATGAAGGCAAATGTCTGTTGTTGGATACTAGACCAGAGATTTTATATAACCCACAGGTAAAGGCTAATTAAGATCATAATCACAGCAAGCTTTCAGGATGTTTAATTAAAATTGATACCCAGTAGTTACATACTTACACATTTAAATCAGGTTGAAAAAAGACCAAAGTCCATCAAGTTCAACCCCTCCAAATGAAACCCAGCATCCATACAAACACACACTCACACTGACCCCTCCATAGACTCACATAAACTATATATACCAACATCTATATTAATTGCATATTTTAGTATAACATTAGCCTTGGATATTATGTCTGTCCCAGAAATCATCCAAGCCATTCTTAAAGGCATTAACTGAATCAGCATCACAACATCACCCGGCAGTGCATTCCACAACCTCACTGTCCTGACTGTGAAAAACCCCCTACGTTGCTTCAAATGAAAGTTCTTTTCTTCTAGTCTAAAGGGGTGGCCTCTGGTACGGTGATCCACTTTATGGGTAAAAAGGTCCCCTGCTATTTGTCTATAATGTCCTCTAATGTACTTGTAAAGTGTAATCATGTCCCCTCGCAAGCGCCTTTTTTCCAGAGAAAAGAACCCCAACCTTGACAGTCTACCCTCATAATTTAAGTCTTCCATCCCTCTAACCAGTTTAGTTGCACATCCCTCAGTCTCTGCAGTTTTGAAAAGTGATATAAATATTCTCTTTAGTAGAAAAGGGTTGCAATCAGTCCCAGTGCCGGCCTGTGTGTAAGGGTGCCCAAGGTATGCCTCCTCCCCCATTCTCCCCCACCCTGCACAACACCCTGGCTCAGACCACGTCTACATCCCGCTAACAACTCTCCCAGGACTCACGCACTAAATGGACTACATAAGGGCCAAATCCTAGAGAAATGCAAACAGAAGAGGTAAGTGCCCAGCGCCCCACCCCTGTTAGACATATGACTCTTCTTCCTACCCTTAGTTCTGGCCCTGACCTGCCCAGTTTTAAATAGGGTTGCACTGAATCCACTATTTTGGATTCGGCCAAACCCCCGTATCCTTCATGAAAGATTTGGCCGAATACCGAACCAAATCCTAATTTGCATATTCATATTAGGGGTGGGAAGTGAAAAACATTTTTTACTTCCTTGTTTTGAGACAAAAAGTCAACCAATTTACCCCCCCGCCCCAATTTGCATATGCAAATTGGGATTCGGATTCAGTTTGGCCTCGCAGAAGGATTCGGACGAATCTGAATCCTGCTGAAAAAGGCTGAATCCAGAACCGAATCCTGAATTATGTGCTGTCCAGTTCAAAAAATCTGGACAGGACTCTGTCTTATTTGATGTTAAATCCAGCCAATCTTTGGTGATGATGGCACTGTCCATCCCTAAATGAGATCATCCCACCCCCTAACCATCAGATTCATCCCCAGCTTCACCTTCTCCACCCTCCTGTCCAGATCTTCTAGGAAGCAAAGCATCTTCTATGTTAAAGGCCCACAGGTTATTGCCATTTAATACTACAAATATCATTAGTCCTGTACTACCTTACACAAATAGCCCTGAGGATTTCAGCACTGAGCAGATCATGTGGAATGATGGTGTAAATTACTAGGATAATCCCATAAATGGGAGAACGCAACTCAAGCAACTGTAGAGTATCCTCTAATCAATGTAGAGTAACTGTGGCTAAAGACCACACAGTATAATCTAGTCTATCACTTTTACCTTGTTATTGACATTTTACTTAAAGATGTGTATATAAAGACATTTCTTACAATTCTCTACATTTTATTATAGATTTTATGTCGGAAGTTCAAAGCTTCTGTGCGTTCCCCCTTCCTATTTCTCACTGAGCCTTCCCGTGTTCTGCCAACAAGCTTTTATCTCTCCCATGAGCAGTATCATTACAAACAAATACCGGTTCCATTGCAGTCACTCCTTGCTTTTTTCTTCCCACTGGCTTTAATATTTCCATCTGTCCCACATTACTCCACTGCCGACCGGATAATAAAACATTGTGACGGGCAAAAAGTAATCAAAGCAAACACCGGAGTTTATGGAGAATTTGGGTTCATTATGGGATTGTTCTCTGATCCTGGCATGAATAATGTTCAATAAAATATGGATTCCTGCTGATCTTTTTTGCAGATGTCATCAGGATGTCATTAAAATCATATATTGCACTAATTGCCCTGCTCACATATGATGTGCATTCATTTTAATATTATCTCATTTACACATCAAAACCGACAAAGATGCCACAGGCAGCAAAAAGAGTGTAACAAAATAGTAAAATTAGATAAAAAAAGGTTCATCTTGCATTAAAATACAGGAATCCCACAAGCTGATAAATGTGAGGGATGCAAATTGTCAGCAATCATGCCATGTGCCATTGCCCTTAGGCTTAAGCATTCCAGAGTCCCTAATCATTGTATAGCTAGTCCCTTCTAGGCATGGCAGATACTTTCCCTAAATAAACATTTTTTTACTTTGCATTTTGGACAAAATCACTCAAAACCCAGTTAAATTAATGTTGTATCAAATATAACATTACCAGAGCGCAGATGTAGCTGGGTTTAATATAGTTGTCTCCAGTTTTTCACATGAAGATTTAAGGCCACATTTCCCAAAAGCATTTTCTGCCAATGGACACAATTGATGCAATAACATAGACACACGCATCTGCAAATATTGCACTAGTTCAGATTGCTGTTATCTTGAATTGACATGTGATTTATTTACATTATTGCACTAACAATGCGTTTATGCACAGAATGATGCACAAGTTAGGGGACAAGGGTTGCCACCTTTCACCCCGACAAACTCTGGAGAGGCAAGAAGCAAGACCTAGCGGGGGGCAGGGCCATGACATGTTGGGGTGCGACTGTGCCATGTGGGGGTGGACTGTGACATCAGGGACAGGGCTATGATGTGGCAATCAGTGATTGGCCGATCACTGCGTCAATCTCAGGAAATTCTGGCCGGTTTTCCTAACTTGGAAAACTGGGCAGCCAGTTTTTACCCGAACAGCCCTTCAAAAAATTGGGCTGCCCTGGTAAAAAAGGGACAGGTGAGAACCCTATAGAGAAAACGTGCGGTCGTAGGGAGTATGCCAACCCACATGCCCCCCAAATGTATACACTACTGCCTACTTGGTGGAATTGTGTTCATGGGGGTAGCCACAATCTGTGCTCTGAACAGTGAGACCCAGTAGCATAACTTCTGTGGTGCAGGTGTGCAGTTACACCTGGGCTTGTATCCTCTGAGACATAATGACATAATGGGGCATGCCATGGAGGTGAGAATACGCAGGTGGTATTTGCTTTTGCACACATCCAGAGGCCACCTGTGCCAGCCCAAAATGCAAAGTGCAAAAATAGCCAATTGCACATCATTCAGAATTGCACCTTTCCAGTGAATGCGTCAACACTGCATTTGCCCCCAAAAAATCATTAATTAAGCTCAAGGCAAAATGGTTTATTTACTTAAGGGAAGGGCCTCAAATGCATGACCCCCTTTTGCTCTGCACTTAGTTAAGACCTTATTGGAGCAAAGGCAGCATTGACATATTCACTGGAAAGGTGCAACTGCTTTCTGAAGACGTCTTTACAGGCAACTAGCAATGTTCCTGCTCGTTGTAAATGAGCCTTCTTTTTTTTTGTGTAGATCTCATCCAATGCTTCAAAGATGACACACAACATTAATTTCTTTGCTGATAAATAATGCGTGTTTATATAAATATTATTTCATTTACACATCTTTGGCAAACTTGCAAATATGCCACAGGCAGTGTAACATCACATCTCCACTAGAAAATGTTATGCACTGATTTATTACAAAAAAAAAAAAAGTGTAAAAAGTATTTAAAAATTATATTTATTCAGCATGACATGTGTGGGTCCCTCCTAATTATTTTCATTTATTCCCTACTTCCCCCAATATGTACTGTACTGAAGTATGATATAGCAGTGGCTGGGTAAACAAATACTAAAAGCATTGAGTAATTCAAGATTGTTAATCAAGATAAAGATAAAGATAAAGATAAAACAATATAGGGAAACACTGGCAGATGTCAATGAAACTTGAAGCTCTATCGTGCCTCTCTTGGTGAGTTACAAAGGGTCATTTATGACTGCAGGTGTAAATAGAGTGACTTTGAAGTGGACACAATAGGTGCTCATATTGACAATATTCCTTAAAGGAGAAGGAAAGGCTAAAACTAAGTAAGCCTTATCAGAAAGGTCTATATAAATACACTGGTAAACCCTCAAAGTAATGCTGCTCTGAGTCTTCTGTCAAAAGAAACAGTGCATTTCTATCCTTCTATTGTGTACACGTGGGTTTCTGTATCAGACTTCCTGCCTTCAGTTTAAATCTCCTTGCCCTGGGTGTGAGCATGCTCAGTTCGCTGCTCTTTCCCCCCCCCTCTTCTCTTCTGTAATCTGAGCCCAGAGCTATAAGTGAGCAGGGAGAGACTCAGGCTGGAAGTGATGTCACACCAAGCTAATACTGCAGCTGCTATCCTAAACAGAGAGCTTCTAGAGCTTTTTACTCAGGTATGGTAAAACATTCTACAGAATAAATATATCATTCTAGCTTGCAATATTACAGCTAATCTATTGGTAATAAAATGCCTCCGTGGTGGAGCAGCCATTCAAGCTGAAAAAAAGGAGAAAAGGCACAGGTTACATAGCATATAGATAAAACACCATTTATTGGACAGGACTTATCTGTTATCAGCTGTGTAACCTTTGTCTTTTATCCTTTTTCTCAGCTTTGAATGGCTGCCCCCATGGCTACATAGCAGCTTGTTTAAATAAACTATAGTAGTATTTCTGAAGCAAACACACTGCTTTTACCAATGCATGCTAACAGTATAAATAAATTACTTTAAAACACTTTCATTTTTTGGTGCTACTGTTCCTTTAACGTGGTTAAAATTACTGGTGTCTGTCGGCCAGCAAATTGTTTGCAGATAGACTCTACTTTTCCTGGCATGCACCGTTAAAATGCCATAAGTGTGTGATTAGGGTGTGGCTCCATAATTCCCTTTTATACATTTCAATTATTTTCCTACAAAAGAAAATAATAATTAAAAGGAGTCTAAGTTCTTGGGTGGCACCCAGACTCAGATTAAAAAAAAAATGAAGTCATTGCCTTTGGATACTGTATTGTTTTTATTTCTGTTATTATTGCAAACACATTATTTTTATTCCCTTTTTTGAATTTAAAATTGCAAATGCTACAGTGCAATCTGCTTAAGAAGATCACTGTCCTTGAAGGCAAAGTAAAGAGCACACAGTTCCCTCATGATGTGACATTTAGCAAGGTAAAATATCATCACTTCCATAAACAATAAATGTACTCATTTGGGAGTTGACGTTCAACAACAGCTGGAGGGTCACAGGTTGGACATCCCTGATTTACGTATTTACTCATCTACCACCACCCACACAGATGGTGAGTTGTCAGGGACTTATCTTCTATAATTTCAGCTTTGAATGGACAACCAGACGGGGTTTGGGTTTTTTTTTTAAATTATCAAATCAATTCATAATACTAACAATAAAGGCAACATAAACTGATGGAAATGTGAAGGTTTTTATTTTAGTTTGGTGCTTTGAAATATAACATTATACCTTTCAAGAGAATGAAGGGAAGATGACCATACTGCTGGACCTGAATGGAGAAGGTCTTGTTGGTCAGGGGTGGTTCACCTTTAAATTAACTTTTAGTATGTTATATAATGGCTAATGCTAAGCAACTTTTCAATTGGTCTTCTTTATTTATTTTCTATAGTCTTTTAATTATTTGCTGTCTTCTTCTGAACCTTTCCAGCTTTCAAATGGGGGTCACTGACCCCATCTAAAAACAAATATTCTGTAAGGCTGCGCATGTATTGGTATTGCCAGGGTTGGACTGGCCCACAGGGATACCAGGAAAACTCCCGGTGGGCTCAGGTGTCAGTGAGCCTCTTGCTTCTAAACGTTTGGCCATTTTCATGCTCATTCCTTATTTCTTTATGGGAAAAAAGAGGCTTAATAATGGAAGAATAAAGTAATAAAGTAAATAGATATAAAAGACTAGGAGAATAAAGAGGTTGAATAAGGAGAGGAGGAATAATAGTTTGGAAAGTGGGCCCACTGTCTAAGGATTTCTGGTGGGCCTCTCTTGCATCTCAGTCCGACACTGGTTATTGGCACTTCCAATTACTCCTCTTTCTTTTCAGACCCTCTCCTATTCATATTCCTGTGGCTCATCTAAATCAATGCATGGTTGTTAAGGTAATTTGGACCCTTGCAACCAGATTGCTGAAATTGCAAACTGCGTGGAGAGCTGAGAATAAAAAGTTAAAAATAATAAAAAGGGAAAATTGTAAATTGTCTCAGTATATCACTCTCTACATCACACTAAAAGATTTACATTTTTTTAAAGGTAAATAACCCCTTTAAGCAACATCTGACTGAGGTTGCAGGGAGTTTTCATCTAGCATCTAGTGTAGACTAGTGTCCTCCACGTTTCTTTTCCTAAAAACTCTTTCCAGCTAATAATATGAGTGTGTTGACATTTCTTCCCACTCTAGGTTCTTTCCCTCTTCTGCATCAGAAACATGGTAGCAATCATCTAAACAACAGCTTTAACTTGATGGGCATGTGTCTAATGAGGCTCCTCCAGGAACCTATCAGTTCTAGAATGTCTAATGAGGCTCCTTAAGGAACTGCCTGTTATCTATAATCCACAAATATTAACATATTTATTAAGAATGTGCTAAAATACTTGTATTAAAAAGCATAAACACCTTTTTAAGTTAACAGCAGTACCACACATATATCTCTCACCTCCTCTTAAAGCATATTAATGTGTGTAGCAAAAATAAGCAACATTTTCATAAATGTTTTAAATTGTGGATCATTTTCTCAAAGCAAGTTTGAAAAACTTAATAGAAAATGCTGGAAGAGCATAGCTAGTACAGGTATAGGACCTGTTATCCAGAATGCTTGTGACCTGGGGTTTTCCGAATAACTTATCTTTCCATAATTTGGATCTTCATGCCCTAAGTCTACTAGAAAAACATGTCAACATTGAATAAACCCAATAGGCTGGTTTTGCTTCCATTAAGGATTAATTATATCTGAGTTGGGATCAAGTACAATGTACTCTTTTATTATTACAGAGAAAAAGAAAATCACTTTGGATTCTTTGGATAAAATGGAGTCTATGGGAGATAACCTTCTGGATAACAGGTTTCTGGATAATGGATCATATATCTGTACCAGGAAGTTGTGAGACATAGCATGGAAGCAGTAGTTAAATTATTCAATGAGGCAGATGTTTCATGTACAAAGAATCTGTCTGATTGATGTCTGTTCTCACCATTTGTCCTTCCATCATATTTTTCTGTCCTGTCTCATATCTACTTCCCCTGCCAGTCCGAACTGGAAGAATAATCATAGTCAACAACGAGGCCTCCACTGTTTCAACCTTCACTACCAAAATTGCATTCACTACCTATCATTGAATCTCACATTTCTAGAATACAGTATGTTTATTTTCAAAAAAGGAACGGCATTGTACATATTTAGATTCGGGGCAACAATGCAACAAAAGGGTACTACTGTATGAAGAAGAAGGGGCAGACCTTTGCACAATATAACAAATATAATATTTCAGATCAAACTGATCAAATGATTAGGTGTAAGGTGAGACAACAGGTGTGTAACTGGCACTAGCAGATGCTATAAAGGTGCAAGCAGAGAGAAGTCCGTATCACTTTGGAAATGTTCGAAGCAGGCACCTTGGCATTAGTAAACCAAGATGGCAAGCAGAAATATTGGACAGTTTCACAATGTTGTCTCTCTACTTGCACCTTTCTATTATATCGACTATCGGTTTTAATTTTGTTTCCTTCTTAAATTTTCCTAAATCATATATTGTCTCTGGTTTTCAGTAAGCCGCTTATATGTTTTCCCATGGTGACACAACACAGAACCACTGAGGCAGGGAACAAGTCTGTATAACAAGCAAGGAGTCAAAATTGGGAGATCACAAAATAGAGGATAAGAGTTAAGCAGGAAAACACTCAGGACTCACCAAGACCACCAAGTCATCCAGGAATTGTCTGGTAGAGGTGACAAGCTTACATAACCTTTTAACTGTATTATCACCTAAAGTTATAGCCAATGGCTTGTACATGTCAGCGATGGAAAGTAAAGGTAGAGGCAAAGAGAAGGAGTTGTACAATAGTAAGATGTGGGCTGCTCTGGAACCCACACAATCTGTGGGTTTACCCATGGGTTGGATGAGTTTGAGCCAACTACTGCACACAGTTTGCATGTCACCAGAAGTTTTGGGTTGAGCTCTTCTTTCTGCTCTCCCCACCCAAGATCTTACTTTGCATCTTCTTCCATCAGCGTCTAGAGATGGGCTGGTCGGCCATGGGCCTATAAATAGAAGTGGGTTAGGTTCGGGTGCAGATTGGAAGTGGGGTTGGGCGTGGGCCAACTTTTTTGCCGACCCGCACATCATTACTGTGCAGTGGCCCAGTTTCTAGACAAGGTAGGCCCTGAAACAAAAAATAATACATTTCAAGGTGACCATAAAATGAAACTGATATCACATTTCACATGGCCCTAAGCCTGTATAAAGAGTACAATTTAACCAAACAACAAAAGGCCGAAAAACAGTGATTTCAAATTGGCATGATCTGATGCATTGTGAATCATACAAATCACAAATATTACAATGCTCATTTTCAAGTAATCCCAATAAGCCCTTTCCCTTTTTTTGGTACTCTGTACATGTGGCTCCCATCATCTCCTACTCTCATGTGCTTAATATTGTAAACATATGAGAAGCTTATTTTCTCTGTAGCACATATGCCCAGGCAGCTCCTAATAAAAACATGTGGATGGCTTCTTTGTTTACCACCGTTAGTTTATTTGCTGGTCTAAACTGAACCCTATTCTACTCAAACTTTTGCATTCAAGATGTGCAAAATCCCGGAATTTATTCAAAATGTATTGCAGTCATGTGAAAAGGCCAAGTTTTAATACAGAACGTCGCTGTAATTTTCTGGATGTAAATTGCAAGAAGATGTCATTTAATTGTACGTTGCACATAAGTTCATTAATGAATCATGCTCCCTGCAGTCGATCAAGATATTCTTTATCTAAACAAATCAATGTAAAATTGGCAGCGCTCGTCCTGCTGTTGACTCTAAGAAGCCATTTGGCTTTTGATAAATGCTTACAGCATCCACCATGGATGTCTAAATATTAACAAAGAAATTGTACCAAGCTAATGGAAAATGATAGAATACACAAACTGCATGACAAGCTGCGGATGACAGAATGGCTCATTTTTATGTCCTCTGCGGGGAAAGTTAAATGTTCTATCCAGCACTAACTGTCCTGTGACTGTAACAATAAAACGAAAATGGGAAATAAGCAAAATATACGGGGTAGTAAGTTACAAATTACTCTGTTATATCAATAAGGCACAGTCAGTGTTTTTATTTATTGTAGGCTGTAAAGTGTTTATTGCCCATTTTACAGTGTTAGCTGTTAAACTTGTGATTTAATAAGAAATAATGCCAACTACTTTCCACTTCCCTAATGCGCTACAGTATATAGTGGTTGAAAGCCTTTCATGTGAGAATGAAGCATCGCAATAAAAGAAAAAAAAGATGTAACACACTGAAGAGTGTCTATATATTGTAGAGTTATATATATATATATATGGTCTACCAGACTGTAAATTATATCCTTATAAACGGCGCGTTCTGACGTCAGAACACGCCGTTTGTAACAGGGGTCCCCGGCCACCGAATTTGACCCAGCGCATCCAAATTTGACGCCACCGCATTCAAATTGAACGCCGACGAGCCCGAATTGGACGCCAGAGCACCCGATTTGGACACCATTGATTAGAATTGGACGCCGACCCCCCTCCCAACATTTCACACAAAATGTCGATTATAATCCATAATGTACCCCCTACTGAAATGTATAAAGATATTAGAAGTCGCCACGGAGTTATGTGCTTTTATCTGGTCACATAACTCCTCTGTGACATAATATCTTTATAAATTACAGTAGGGGGTACATTATCCACTATATTTTTTTATTATTAATTAATTAATTTATTAATTAATTTATTTATTTATTTAAAAGAAGTAGGGCTTACTCACATCAAGTGGATACAGGGTTCATTAATTGATATTGAGCAAATCTGTATATGGGCAGTAACTCATTGCAACTAGTGATGAGCGAATCTGACCCATTTCTGCAAAGCAAAACTTTAATTGGTTGTAACGCGTTTCGCCTCCTGCCAAAGACTTTATCTTTTTGAACCTTTTGCTATTGCCCAGCTGCAGTGTAAATGGTATCTAAATTAATACATTTTTTTCCTTCTATTTTTCATGTACGGTAGTGAACACAACACAGTTTTTATATGACATCTTTTTGGTGTTGCCTATGATTGTAAGATATTCATATCTGATTTTGGGGACTCACTCCATTATCTGTCCTAGAAAGGTTGCGCTAATTACCCTGGGGCCCTGTTCCCTGAAAATAGGCAGGGATAGCTTACTTTATTGGAGTATATAATCTTATTATCTGCATTATCACTAGACACTGGCACCCTGATATATCACTTTGGGGCCTAATTTTGCTTGTTTTGATTTTTCACAACTCCTTTGTGCAGGATTACATTTGTTTCTTGTGGAAGGCCTGGTCACTGGGGTCTCTTTCCATGCATTTTCTCTATGCAGTAATATTTTGGAGGGTTTCAATGAGCCTTTAAAAGAAGGCCTACTTTGCAGAACATGACCATGAAGTGAAAAGAAAATAAAGCTTTCTCTTTAGTAACAGCAAGTATAATTTAGAATAATATGTGTTTTCTAAGTGATTCTTCATGAACAAAGGAAAAATTTATCTGGTTTGCAGGTTGAATGTTTTTCAAGACAGGTTTTCTCTTCCAATGACTGTGGTTCTACTTCTTTAACCTCCATTTTATGATTACTTATAAGAGAAAAAGTAATAGGACTGTTGATTTCTTAAATGCAGAACTAAGACTGACTATTATTATTATTATTATTATTATTCATGCCAACGTCCTATTTATTTGAAGAAATTACTGCATGCCTTAAGCATTCTTAACCTCGTGAATTATGAAATCAAAAAGAAAGACAAGTTGCAATGTAAAATGAATTCATGTAACATATATTTGGTTCTTTTTTGGTGTAGGATCTGTATTATTGTTATTATTTACACTTGTCATCGATTTTCTTCTACATGTTTTTTTTTTAAAGAAAAGTGAAATATATTTAAAAAAATCAAATATATGGAAATCTCTTGATGAGAGCAATTTAGGAAGTCATATAAGGTGGTATGAGGCTCAAGTACACACTGGGCATTAAGATTACTTCTGGAACTATAGAGACGTATTACAAAAGTCACATTGATTGGACCTAGTCTAGTATTCATAGGAGCTAATAAGCAAGTAGAATTTATTGCTCACCTGTTTAAAAGCCAAAATCTGAGCATTGGGTTACTAGACATAGGGCAAACTTTAAATTTTTATTATATCACCCCATGTGCATCTTCCAAAGAAAAAATATAGTAGGCTCCTGTACCAAACTGTTCCTTGTAAGTGACTAGCTAGACCAATATGAATTAACATAGTAAGCTATGTTGAAAAAAGGCACACATTAATCAAGTGCAACCCTTTATTTCTATATAAAACCTGCCTAATTGCTAGTTGATCCAGAGGAAGCAAAAACCCTTCTGAAGCCTCTCCGATTTGTTTCAGATGGCAATCAGACTTGTACTAAGAGTTATTTACAATAACCACGTATTCCCTCACTGGCTTTGCACAGTTTGCACCAGGTCTAGTAACCCATAGCAGCCAAAAACAGGTAGCATTTACTGCTTACTAGTGATGAGCAAATTTTTCTTCCAGGCATGGATGATCTGACTCACAGGGCCAAAAAAAGTTGCAGAGACAAAAAAAATCTCCATAGAAAAAATGCCCATGGATTTTAAGGCATTTGGAGTGAGAATAAAACTTGAGAATGTATTTGGACAAAAAGTTAGCAGGATAAAAAAGTCAGTGAGACAAAAAAAAAGTCGCCATAAGAAAAAATGCCCATTGACTTTAATGGATTTGAAGTGAGAAAAAAAAGTAGTGAAAAATATATTTATTGACGTCAATAAGTATTTTACACTATTTCACAAATTTTTTAGCAGTTTTTTTTGGTGAAGAAAAATGGGACAGATTCGCTCATCCCTACTGATTACCTGTTTGAATGTGTATGTGATTGGTTTGTATGGATTTTTTAGACCTGGTGTAGACAGTGTGGCAATTAGCTATCTGAAAACCAGGCAGAACTGTCCCCTAATTGGTGTGAAATGCAGCCAATCATAGGCTGTCGCATCATAACCTCCTCCAAACATCACAGCCATTGACATGCCCCTTGATGCCATCAATACTGCCCTGTGACATCACCACCCCATCTGGATTGTGCCAAAGAAAAAGGTGAAAGCCCTATTTACTGTGCAACTCTTCTTGATAGGAGGACGTAAAAGAATACTAAAAACATGTTGTATATATATATATATATATATATATATATATATATATATATATATATATATATATATACAGTATATATATCAGTCATAACAGATGGATAGTGGGACACTGATACTATACCATACTGAAATTCCAAAGGCCTTTGCTTCTCATTTAAAGAGGACAGAAAAAAAAGACAGAGAAGACATCCAATAAGATGATCCTAGGTTTTGTTTCAATTCCATTTTTCATACAAAAGGAACAAGTACATGTTTAATTTGATCATTTACTTCTTTTATCCACAGAAAAGTTATGCACAGCAATGTGCTCGTTGCAGATGGATTTTGCTCACAAGAGGAGTATTCTCTTAACAGCTAGTGCTAAATTCAATCAATCATCTTCTAGATAGATCTTAGCATACTTTCTCATTAAAGCCTGTGATGTTCATTAGCAATTAATCAACACAGCTGGAGTCTTTAGAAAGTTAAACAATTCATGAGATTCTATTATATAAGAGAGAAGGAAATGTAGCCTAAAACTAAGTATAAACTATTCATTGACATTGCACCTCTGAAATTTTTCTTGAAATTGAACTTTTGCCAGAGGTACATAACTACTGTATATATAAAAATGTAAGCATGCACATATATAAAGTATAAATCAAACTAATATAGGGATGAATATATTTCCTTTTTAATAGGGTCTAATAGAGAAAAAAAGGGCACATTTACAGACACCCCATATGCAGTCTGAATAACACAAATTAGTGGATAGGAAAGGAGTGGAGAAGCACATCTAAAGCACATCAAAATTGTGTTAATTTACATATTTTGGTGTAGATTCAGCATTTCTAATTATGAAGATCAGTCAGTTTGAGCATAATGAATGATTATTTGCTTAGCATCTCCTTCTAGTCTATGAAAAGCAAAGAAAGGAAGCAGAAGGCTGGATCATAAGCGAAACACCAGTAGTGAAGGGAATTAAGGGCAGGAGCAACCCTGCAGTCAGGTGAAGGAATAGAAGGTTAAAACAGAAATGGAACACAACAGGAATGGAACAGGAGGCTAGAGCAAAAGTGTCTAGCTAGAAAAGGGGAAAGAATATGGGAGAATAAGTGAGGCAAACAATGGAAGGCAATAGAGGGCAGAACCATGAGTAGAATGCAGGCAGTGACATAAAAATAAAATAAGGCTGGAGTGGAATAGAACCAAAGATAGAGCCGAAGGCTGGAGCATGACTAAAGTGCAGTAAGGAATAAAAAACTGGAGAATGAAGTGTAGCAAAAATGATGTCCAAATGAAAGAATCCTTCCTCAGTCTAAAGACTAGCTGCCCCTGTTGCTGAGACTGGGTATGTAAATGATAAAACACCCCTCTATTGTGTCTCATGTTGCAAAAACAAGTGACCTTAGTGGACAAGTTCAATATTGGCTTGCAGATGGCTCTTGGAATCTGCACTCAGATTTGCAGGGTAAATCTCCTTATTCCTGAGCAGTGACATCTCGGAGGAGCCAGAATACACCACTGAGACATTTAGGTATATTTCTTTTAAATTATAAACTCTAAGCTGCCAATTTCCCTCCCCCCCCCACAAGTTGTGTTTTTTCCTCTAAAAATTCATGTATTATTTCTCTAAAACTCCAAAAACTCTAGATTTATCAGGTGTAAAAACCATGAAAAACTCAAGTTGAGGTTCCATAGAAGTTAATGGGAGCTCTGCTGATCCTATTGGCTTTTTTTTCAGACTTTTAACAAAACTCGATGAGCTAACCTTTGCTTAGCGATAATGATTTATGTAATATTTGCCAACATAATTTTGCCTCTTGATAGATCCATGAGCAGGCCTGGATTTTGTAGGAAGACCACAAATACTGCTAAGATGTTAGGTGCAGCATGCTGCCCAGCCAAATTCACATTGGTTCCAAATCCCTGGGGATGCACAGGCGATCTGATCATTTTTTTGAGCACCAATACCCAGCAGTCCAGGTTACATGATGAAGACTTTGCACATGTGTAAAGTGCAGGGGGCAGGGCAGCAAGCAGCAGTGGGCCTAGGGGCACCCGCTATATAAATCAGGTCCTGGTAAGGCCTTACTTTGAATATGCAGTGCTGGTTTGATTCCCAGTCCAGAGGTCACCCCTTTAGACTTGAGCCACACTTTATATTTGAAGCAGAGTAGGTGGTTCTTCACAGTGAGGGCAGTGAGATTGTGGAATATCCGGCTGGATGATGTTGTGATGGCAGATTCTATTAATGCCTTTAAGAGTGGTTTGAATGATGTCTTATCATAATATCATGGCTATAGTGATCATAAAATCTACAGCAAGGGAAGATTTATTTATCAACATTATCAACATTTATTTTTTGTGCTTAAACAGGTGAATTTGAATTATGACATATATATATATATATATATACTGTATATATATATATAGCTTTCACATAGAGCCGCACACAATTTTTTCTAGTGAATCAGATAATATTTATTTGCATAAGTCTGTGTTCCAACGTTTGGACCCTCCTTAGGGCCTTTTTCAAGGAGGGCCAAAACGTTGGAACACAGACTTATGCAAAAAAATATTATCTGATTCACTAGAAAAAATGGTGTGCGGCTCTATGTGAAAGCTATACATAATATTTGAACCAGCACCCACATCTAAGAATCCGGATCTGAGTGCGGCTACCTGCAGGAAACTATATATATATATATATATATATATATATATATATATATATATATATACATATATATATATATATACTCGATCAATGAGTGTATTGATGTCTGTATGTGTACATTCATGTACTTGAAGGCTGAACTTGATGGACTATTGTATTTTTTCAACCCAAAATATCTATGCAATTATATGTAAACTGGGCAATAGGATGGCACACATCTGAAAATATCCCACCATCAACTTTGTACAAGTAAACTTTAAAAAAGAGATTTAGTTCTTCTTCTTTACTCTATCACAGGTTAGTTTTTTTTTTTGAAGGAAATTGTGATCAATCCTGAACCTTTGTACAGCTTTGCATGTATTCTTTGAATTTTATGGCATCTTTAATGGCTTGCTTGACTGTAAGAGACTTAAGATGAGAACAAATATAGCAATATAAAATATTTGTATTAATAGGAGCAGCAGACTAAATAATGCTTATATTTATTTATACAAATAGGATACAGAGTTATATTATTTTTCTGATTTCTACAAACCTATTTGCTGAATTACTTGGAGGTGTTTATCTTCCATGGCTTTAATCAGTGGCTCTGTTTGGTGTATACAGAAGAAAATCTGTTGCTTTTTTCTTCCACTTTATGCTTATCCCCACTGAGCAACACACTTATCTTGGTTCTCCAGTTCCCTCTTCCTCCAGATTTTTGCCTCACTCCAACTGTCAGTTTATATATTCCCTGTTTCACTTAGCATGATTGCCACTTTGCACATTATGATGACGGCTTTGTAGTTATAAAATATGCCAATCAGGGCCTTGAGGAATATGAAAACATTTTTCACATTTACAATATTTCTAATCAATGAATATACAGCTTGTTTGTGGACCGCAATATCTCCTGGTTTTCACTTCTCATTAAACGTTTGTGTTGACACAATTACCTACTGAAAATATTTTCCTATACTGGAGCTAAAAAAGAGAGCTCTTAAAAAAAAACTGTGGGGTAATGGGTTAAAAAATGTAAAATACTGAACAAAATTTGCAATAAACATTTCTCACAATACAATTGGGAGCTGGTTGAATTTCAAAACCAGCTGTTGGAGCAGTCAACCATAAATCATTCCGCTGTGGCATATTTATAATGCCTGACAATAAAATGATTGTGAAGTTGGAGAATAAAGAAACCAACAGAAAAAAGGGGTCTAATTGCGAGGGGTAAATCGGCTCTATTATAATCATGCAAGGTGTACTGCCTTCAAGTTCTGATTTTAAAAGATTTTCTTGCTTATTAAGACATAGGGACATATTTATAAAATATTTGACTGCAGTATACAGATGGATTCCCAGCAGTTCACGGTTTTCCTCATTTATCCATGATTTACTGACTGTCAACTGTTTAATGAAATGACACATTTCAACTCAGCAGAATATGTCTGTGTAGTCCAACAACATTTTGCCATATGGGGTGTAAGAACTCAGCACAGTCTTGAGCTCTAACACCCCTTTAAATTGCTAGTTGGGTTAGGGATATGGAATCTTTGTTTTACACAATGGAAAAATCAATAATTATTTTTACAAAAACTTACCCCTCAGTTTAGTCCAAGTACAGTGTAAAACTTTAGCTGTAACAGGCTGCACTGCTACGTATCTCGCTGTCACTTATTGCCCTTTTTGGTTCTAACCATGCAATACATTCTCAACAATTATTTTGGTGCTGGGGTCTGGAACATTAAAATGACACTTATTCGTTGGCTGCAGTGCAGTTATTCATTGGCTGCATGCCAACCTAGTGCGTTCCGTGCAGCCAAAGCAATAGCACTAGAATAGTGATGCGCCGGCTCACTCATCCAAATTCAAAATAAAAAGATGACAAAGAGTAAATCTGTGAGTTCCTGTGTGTGTTTTAAATTTCCTTTTTCGACTAGTCTTCTGGTTCCTGATTCTCCTGCTTGATTCTGATTAATCTGATCATTATCTGTCCTGAATTTTGCCTGGAAATTAGTTAATCTTTAGGATACAAGGTCTATCCTGGCTCGTCTACTTAAACTGTACTTCCTCCTTCCTTGGTCCTGGTCTTAACCCTAGTAAAGGCTAATTGGCTCTGTCAATAACAGGTTATATCCAGTTTAGGACCCAGCACAATATTTGGTCCTTCTCAACCAGTCATGCACCAAGAACCCCATGCATTTCCTAATTCCACCCCTTTTGTATCTTTCAGTAGGATTTTGCAGTGGCACCTTCATATTGTAGCTTTGATCAGTCGACTACAAGTTACAATATAAAAACATTTACAGTATTAGATTGCTAGTTATGAGCAGCTACATTGGTACCAATTATGTCAGTAAATGAGTCTGTATATTGTTCTTTATATGCTCAACATCCCTTCCTAGACACCTTTTTTTTAAGATAAACAAATCAAATTAGCTCAAGCTGTTTTACAATTTAGATTATTCATTTACATTATTAATCTTGATGCCCTTCTCTGAACCTGCATTTTTTTATAGATGGGTCCAACCAGTGGTTTATACATACGCAGAATTTTCTTTGTGTCCCTTGGATCGACTCACAGAGCCAATAACTGGTTGTCATACTTAAGGTGTATTCTAAACATTGGCAGAAGTTTGCATTCTCTGTATTCAATCAAACTATGTATGTATTTTCATCTAATTTATGAAAGTTTAACTGAAACCCATACTTCCATATTTTCAAAGTATTGCCGACCATTCCAAGATGCAGTTTTATTTTTCTCCCCATAGCTGGGCTACCTGCCACCTGTCACCAGTCTATGTTTGGATCTTGTTGGAGTTGTGTGCTTTATAGCAATTACCTTTTCAAAATTAGGATCAATCTGTTCCATGGTACACGTATATTTGCAAATTTCAATATTTTCTACCTGTAACCTGTATTATAATTCCGTTCTCATGGTGTTTTTTGAACTGCTGAAGTCAGTAGCTGAAAAAATAAATACGCATATGTGTTAGTCATCTGAAAACTAACATTAATCTAGTTCCATAAAGCAAAATGATTTATTTGAAGCTTGGGAAGAAAGTTACATATTTCCTACAGAAAGATATGGGTAGGAAAAAACTGGGTTTGAGAAGGAGGTCGGGCTGAAGGCAACTGTTATGCTGGGTCCAATATTAATGGAAAAGAAAACTTCAGTTGCATTTGTACAAATGAGAAAATATAGGGAGCAATGTATTCCCAGTTGTAAAATATAAAGTTATATTATAAGTTAACACACAGTTTCATGACTATATAAAGGCACAAGGCCTTGAGAAAAAGTTTGTGTTTTTTGCTATTATTATTGGTATAGGGATGGGATTTATTATCGGAAATGCTCCAAATTATGGGAAGGGCATCTTCCATAGACTCAAATTTAATAAAACATTTTTAAAAGATTATTTCATTTTTCTCTATCATAATAAAAAAAGTACTTTGTAAATTATGCTAACTAAAGCTGGCCATAGATGGAAAGATTTTTAAAAGATCTTTTCGTTATTGTGAGACAATGATCTCGAAACGATCGTTTAAAATGTCAGATTTGTCTATCAACTAAAAAGACCATTTCAGGCGATATTGCCAGGAAAACTGAGGGTAGCTACCTGCTTGGCCCTGCAAACATAGATAGATTGCACTGGGACCTATAAAAATTTTCTAACCTGGCCGATCAATTTTCTGACAGATATTGGACGAAAAATTGTAAGATGTACGATCGTTCGATTCCCACTAACTTCACGATAATTTGTCGTATTGGTCAGTCGTTCTATGGGGACCTTACAGCATAATTAATTCTCATTGGAGGCAAAACAATCCTACTGGGTTTAATTAATTTTTAAAACATTGTTTTTAGCAGACTAAGGGGGTTATGTAATAAAACGTTTGTCCAGGTGCAGTAACCTATAGCAACCAATCAGCAGGTAGAATTTACTGGTCACCTGTTTAAAAGCAAACATCTCATTGGTTGCCATGGGCTACTGCTCCTCTACAAACTTAGTGACTTTTATTACACAGGGAAGTTAAGGTATGGGGATTCAAATTACGGAAATGTCTTGTTAAAATACACAAGAAAAGACTAGCTTCTTTGTGGCTTTTCGCCTAGTTGGTTTTAAATGTTTTTTTTGTTTTTTCAAATTTACAAGACCTTTTTCCAAAATGTTTAATAGTTTTCACCATTGAAGACCCGCTGGTTTTTTTTTTACTGAGAAGGCCGATAATGTCTTCCAAAATTGCTTTAATAAAAAGGACTAAAACACTACATTTTACAAATTATTTTTCATGGTTTTAAAAAAAAAAATGACCTGGGGAAAACATGAGTTGTATTTGTTGTGTATTTGTTCTTTCATTGCTCTATTTAGATCCTTACATTTGACTTCCTTAGCAGTATTAATTGTCTAGGGAAATACTCCATATATCAATCACATTCTGCTTTGCTTATTTCCAGTTTCCTCCCTATAGTTCCAAATTGTGTCCACTATTTACAGCTATCCTTTTTTTTTTAACTGCTTGTCCTAGAAGAGTTGGATCAAGCAGATCAGCATAGTGAAGTAGAAATTATTGCCCTAACTTAATGAACCCCTGGCCTTTAGTTCAGTTTGAGGAATTCAGTAGCTGAAATTCATGAATTAAAACCAGAATTGCACATAAACTATACACAGCACATTTGTATTTATTGCCATCATCTGTACTAGCACTTGTCAGTGTCAGTGTCCTATTTGCAACTTACTTTGGTTCATGTGGCCCAAAACATGATGCACTCTGGTGCAGGGGAGCCCTATAATAAACACCCGACTTGATCAAACCATAAGTATAGAGCTGCCTTACATGCTTGCATACCTTCCAACATTTCGGAAATAGAAAGAGGGACAAAAATGGCGTGTAGCCCCCTAATTTCCCAGTTCATTTTACAAAATTTGTCAGGTTATGAAAGTTTAAACACATTTCTGTAGTTTTTTATGCGTTATTACAGTTTTGCTTATGAAGGTGGCAAGTCACAGTTTCCCCAAGAGACCTGCTTATCTTAAAGTGTTACAATTGTTTATTTGCTTATCTTAAATTGTTACAAAAGTATTCTATTCTGGGCCCTCTGCCAAAAGCCAATTAAGTTAGATACTTTGTATTTTTTTTCTGGCTGTTCAGTGCAAGAGATCAAAGAGAAAGTAGGGACGTTTCAGTAACAATGTGGGACTGCAGGTTGAGCTGTCAAAATCTGGACAGTCCCGCGAAAAACGGGACAGTTGGGAGTTATGTGTTTGTCTTTAAACACTCTTGGGGGCTGATTTATTATCATTTTTGCATTCATAGTTTTTTCTCCATTTTGTTCCTGTGATTTCTAATACCTGCATCTCTGCAGATTTTAGATGGAGAGACGCACAGAGTGCTTTGCCGCTCTGTGCCTTGATGCCTGTGTTGTGACGTCAAGCATCATGACATCATCAACTGGCGTCAAAATTCAAATTTTGACGCCAAAAGATTCCTCAAAAGGCCAGATTCCATTTTGGAAATTGCCCAAGATGGTTCCAGTTTATCTGTTCCTACCGAAGTGTTTGATTCTGATTTTAAATTCCTGTTTTTGACTTCTGCCTGACCTGTGACTACAATTCCTACCGCCGCCTGATTTAGGGAGATTAGTCGCCTAGCGACAAGTCTCCTCTTCTTGGGTGACTAATCTCCCTGAACTGCCTTCCCGCCTGCTAGAATGGAAATCGCTGGCAGAATGGCACAAGGAGTGATTCGTTTTCCAGAGTCGTCCTAAGTTGCCTTGCTTCAAGTGCCATCCAGCCGGTGGTTTTCATTCTAGCCGCGGGAAGGTAGTTCGGTGAGATTAGTCACCCCCCCGAAGAAGAGGAGATTTGTCGATGGGCGACTTATCTCCAGAATCTGCCCGTGTGTCTCTGCCCTTACGCATCCAAAGAGACTTTTGGAGTTAGTATTACCATTTAAAGGGTATCCTAAAGGAGCACATGAAGATTACATAGACTGGGTTTGTGGAACTCAGTTAATTAACTTTCCTTCTTTTAGTTAGTCAGACAGATAACGCAAGTGAGTTAGTTAGTGAGGTCCCTATTGGCACTTGTTAGGAGTGATGTTTGTATTAGCTGCCCCTTTACATTTATTTTAGATAAACAGTTATTTAGTTTACCAACTACTGTGTGTGAATTATTACTGTTTTTCTAGTGGGGCCATCCGTAGGTGCATTCCCAGATCTTACCAGGTGGAAGCACTGAGCTAGTAAGTACCAGGTACCCAGTCTCTTCCAGTTACACTGTGGAGTGGCTCAGGTTTGTCCCATGACATCAGGTAAGCGCCACACTTTGCACGTAACACCGACAGAAGGGAAGGAAAGGTTTACATTCTTCTCTCTATTCTCCCTTAAACCCTATGCCTTAGTAAGCCTTCCATCAACTGTTTTTTTCCAAGAACCAGGGAGGTCCATTTATTAAAGGTCAAATTTTAGTAGATTTAGAGCTTTCTGAAACCATGTTTAAACTCTATTTCTCTAAAATCGCGAATGCCATGATAATTATTCAAAGATCCGATTTAAAAAAAACTAAACTAAATGGTGAGCTAAAAAATACCAATATATATATATATATATATATAAATATATATATATATATATATATACATATATATATATATATATATAAAACCTCTAAAATATTTGCTTTTTTGTATAATTACCAGCAGAAAAAAAACAAAAATCTGTAAAAGTCTGAATTGTTGAAAAAAAAGGTCCAATAGGATTTGCGCAGCTCCCATTGACTTTTATAGGACCTTGACTACTTTTAGTTGTTTATTACAGTTTTTTGTGGTTGTTCCCAGTGATCTTAAAGCAGGAGCTTATTTTTGAATTTTTTTGCAACCCATTTAAGTTTCCCTATGTTAGTTCATCAATGTAAACAACAACAATAATAGAAATGAGATCAATCTAAATGCATATTTTTTTGCAGCTTCTGTATAGGACTAAAGCCATCAAAACTACTAATTGCAATTGCTGCATAAAGTCTTATTCTTATCATCTATAAATCTAATAAAACAAAGCAATAATTCAGAATGTCTCATATCCTCAGTTTAATCACGTCTTCACAGCAAAGGAGAGGAATAAATCAGGTCAGCCTGCTCGACTTAATTTAATTGTAAAAAAATGATCCACAGATAGAACACTGGTAAAAAAAATCTATAATAAAACAATGCAAGTGTAGGAGCAATTGATTAAATAGGATGATACCAGACAACTTTTTTGACCTCTAAGTGATCTAAGTGTCACCTTACTTCTTCTCAGTGATCCTTACAATGTCTTTGCCTATTAAATCTGATCAAAGCTATTGTACATGCAGTCGCTTTAAATTAGGGATGCACTGAATCCAGGATTCAGTTTGTGATTCGCCCAGGATTCTGCCTTTTTCAGCAGGATTCGGATTCGGCAGAATTCTTCTGCCCGGCCAAACCAAATCCGAATCCTAATTTGCATATGCAAATTAGGGGTGGCGAGGGAAATTGCGTGACTTTTTGTTACAAAACAAGGAAGTATATATATATATATCTGCAGTTTTGACAGATACCTGGGTTGTAGGATTATTGGTGATTGGGCTCTGTTTATACTCTATAATGACAATATTATACCCAATTGTAATATAGTTTGAAAAATGGAATTATTGTGTGTTCTGATTTATCCATTTAGTGCTAGTTTATAATTTGATGGTCAATTGTATGTGGAACTGCTTAAACTCTTTGTATATTTGTGGAGGGAACTTGCACAGACACAGGTAGAACATCGAAATGGTCAATTACCTGAATGCAAGTGCAAGAGCATTAAGGGGGATGTTCACCTTTAAATTAACATTTAGTATGGTCTCAGTGATATTCTGATTGGAACCAATCCTAGGATGCCAGAACTGCAAGGTTAAATACTGCACCACTATGCTGCTATGTGCATATTTTATAAACCAATGGTTACATGGGGAAAGCATGGCATTTTCCAATAAGGCATTAATCATAATGCACAACTCCCAACCTACCAGGGCCGGAACTAGGGGTAGGCAGAGTAGGCATGTGCCTAGGGCGCAAAGCTGGGAGGGCGCCAGGCACATACCTCCTCTGTTGCGTACCCCAAGTCTGGTTCACTTCTCTGCCCAACTCTCTGCATTTCTTCTCGCTTTTTGCGTAATTCATGTATGCTCACTTTATCTCAAATGCGCACATGTGACACGCGAGCGCATATGCGCGCATGCGCACGTGAGCGCAAATTAGCGCATGCACACGCTAAACAGGCGCCGCGACTGCCCGGCCTGCCTAGGGCGCCTGCCCAGCGCGGCTCCGGCACTGCAACCTACATCAGGACATTGTGTAGATCACTCATTAGGGCATTTCATTATTAACTAGAACCTTATAATTAATTAGCTGGTGATAATAAGATATTTGGAGACATTAGGTTTTATTTATAAACACAGCATTTAATGCAAAGTGCATGTTCTGGCCACAATTTTCCATTTTTGCTCTCAGAATTCCAGAGTTTGGACAAGGCAACTTTGAGTGATTCAGGAGCAAGTTGTAGCGAATATTCTAGCAGTGGGGATTGTGTCATTTCCGGCATGTGTCTTTGTTATTCAATGGGCGTAAATCAGTTGTGTTTTTAGATGGAATCCAGTAGTGGAACCCTAGAACAACTATCATGTTTAGGGGTAGACAGCTGCAGGCAACTGCAAGGTGTAAGGAGCATGAACATGTACAATGTTATGTTTGTGAATGGTGTCATTACTCCCTCAATTTTGCATTGAGTTTAGCTCTAATCTGCCCTTGTCATCCACAGACAAAGACACCTTATAGTTAGAGCCATTGTTGCTACTGTCAGCACTGGTGACCATACCTCCAAACTGTCCTGTTTTTCATGGGACAGTCACGATTTTGACAGCTCAACCCGCAGTCCAGGATTGTTACTGAAATGTCCCCACTTTTTCTTTGATCTCCTGCACTGAACAGACCAAAAAAGATACAAAGTTTCTAACTTAATTGGCTTTTGGCAGAGAGCCCAGAATAGATACTTAGATACTTTTGTAACTATTTAATATAAAAAGGTCTCTTGGGGAAACTGACTTGCAGCTTAAAGGGAAATTCATCTTCATAAGCAAAATTGTAATAACACATAAAAACCACAGCAATATGTTCATAACATGCCAAATTTTTATAAAATGAACATGGTGATTAGGGGGTGTGGCCACAAAAATGGGCATGGTCAAGACATTTTCACCACGATATGTGCAACAAATCATTTTGTTGCTCTTTCTATTTCTAAAATGTTGGGAGGTATCCTGGTGATTTTTTGGCAGGGTGGTGAGGGGACACATGACTGGGTTTCCATTGCTAACTGGTGGAGACACTGAGGAGGCTGTGCTATATAGAAGACACTGTAAGTAGTGATTGGCGAATAAATTTGGCAGGCATCGACCCGTGAAAAATTTGCAAACGAAAAATTCACAGCAACAAAAATAAAAATTGGTGCACGTCAAAATTGGCACACGCATTGCCGCACATTAAAATTAACTTTTGACTATAATGCATTTGGACAAAATAGTTGTGCGTATAAAAATGGTTGCTCACTTCAGAATTATTTTGACGCCCATTGACTTCAATTCAATTCGCAAATTTTTGCAGTTTCGTGAATTTTTTGCCGTTTCGCTAATTTTTCAGCGAAGTGAAATGGGACAGATTCGCCCATCACTAATGGTGAGTGCCCGCCATTTTTTAAAAAAAATTCTTTCCTTAAATTGCACACCCCAAGACAACAGGGAGGTGACTTGTCCAACATTCATAAATCACATTAAGATATCCCAACCTCCAAAACTGAATTTACGAGTCTATTTGAAAATAATACCATTCATATATATTAACCGGACAACAAATGCATTTTTTCAAGCTTTTCTTGAAGATGTTTTTGTCTGATTTTTAACGCCAGTCATTTCAAAAGCGGTGGTGTTTAAACCCCAGAATGAACCACATTTGCATATGAATCTCACCTTGCTGTTAATTTGCAGCTAACATATCCATGTATGTAAAGTAAGATCTTTTTGCAGACAGCTAAAAGACAAGGTCAGGTTGCTCGGGATTATAAAGCCAAAGCTCGGCACTTTTGAATGACAGTGAGAGAGTTGAATAAATACACAGGGTGACAATGTGAATAGGAAAGAGCAGAGGTGTTAAAGGGGCCAGGTGGCACGCTCTGCCGGGAGAAAATGTATTCATAGGTACAAATGTCAATTAGAGCACTTAACTCTATACAACTAGTGGTCATGTGACAGACCCAACTCAAGTGCAAATATTAAGATAAAAGAAAAAATAAATACATTAACCCAGTAACTGGCAAAAACTGTTCCATTATCATTGTATTAAAGGGGATCCCCACCCTAAAATATGTTCATACACAATGAAACAAAATGTGATTGTAAGCAATTTTCCAATATACATTAATTAATCATCTTCAGTGATAAATTTGCCCATCACTAGTATTTATTTGTATTAATTACTAATCAGCCTTATATTGTGACATTTCTTTTCTATGTGTACTGTATATTGTGAGTGGGTCCCTAAGCTCAGTAAGTGACAGCAGCACAGAGCATGTGCAGTGAATCAGCAGAAAAGAAGATGGGGAGCTACTGGGGCATCTTTGGAGACACAGATCTTTACTGCTATAGGGCTGTGATTGCCTTGGGCTGGTACAGAAGCCCATAACATAATGTACAACATTTCTAGCCTACGTCGTTAGTTAAGCTTTATTTCTCCTTTAAAGGTGAACCACCTAATGTTATCAGAAAAGGAACATATTGCTGTAGAACTACAGGTGGCACTGTTGGATTTTCATTGTACAGGTATTAGAAATGTTGAAAATGTTGCTGAAAACTAGAAAAAAATGATAAAATAAAATGTAAAAGTGCTTAAACATTGGTTTTGAGGGATTAAATCTCTTTAAATGTGTTCTAATTATTTCTTAAAAATACATGAAAAATAAATAAATTAAAGGCATTATTTGGTTATTTTGCTACAACACCCCTTCGGCCCTCTGAATTTTCCATTGAAATCAATGCATTTAAAACACTTACCGTGCTGGGATCCTGGCTAATTGCATGAAAATGCAGAAAGCAAGTTTGTACCATTACCCCAGCGGGCCACATGTAAAGGTTATAACATGGAACAATTTTAAAGGAAAACTATACCCCCAAAAGGAACACTTGAGCAACAGATAGTTTAGATCATATTAAGTATATTAAAAAATCTTACCAAACTGGAATATATATATATATAATGAGTCCTGTGCTGGAGCACACATTCAAAAGTAACAACTAGGGATGTAGCGAACGTCGGAAAAAAAGTTCGCGAACATATTCGCGAACTTGCGCAAAAACGCGAGCGGTTCGCGAACGGTTCGCGAACCCCATAGACTTCAATGGGAAGGCGAACTTTAACATCTAAAAAAAAAATTTCTGGCCAGAAAAATGATTTTAAAGTTGTTTAAAGGGTGCAACGACCTGGACAGTGGCATGCCAGAGGGGGATCAAGGGCAAAAATGTATCTGAAAAATCTGCCTGTGTGTGCTTGGAAGAGATAGTGTAGGGGGAGAGCTGTTAGTGATTTCAGGGACAGATGATAGTAAGTTTGCTGGCTAGTAATCTGCTTGATACTGCTCTGTATTGGAGGGACAGAAGTCTGCAGGGATTTGAGGGACATTTTAGCTTAGGTAGCTTTGCTGGCTAGTAATCTACTGTTCTCTTTAAACAACTGCCATACGTTGACCTTGTAGGCATTGTTTGCCCAGTTTTTTTGGACGCAGCCACTGAAGCACAGTTGCCAGAAAAAATATGCCATATAAATGCTGAAAATAGTCATTTTTCGCCATACGTTGACCTTGTAGACATTGTTTGCCCAGTTTTTTTGGTTGCAGCCACTGAAGCACAGTTGCCAGAAAAAATATGCCATATAAATGCTGAAAATAGTCATTTTTCGCCATACGTTGACCTTGTAGACATTGTTTGCCCAGTTTTTTTGGTTGCAGCCACTGAAGCACAGTTGCCAGAAAAAATATGCCATATAAATGCTGAAAATAGTCATTTTTTGCCATATACGTTGAGTCAACGTATGGCAAAAAATGACTATTTTCAGCATTTATATGGCATATTTTTTCTGGCCTCTGTGCTTCAGTGGCTGCGGCCAAAAAAACTGGGCAAACAATGCCTACAAGGTCAACGTCGTTGACCTTGTAGGCATTGTTTGCCCAGTTTTTTTGGCCGCAGCCACTGAAGCACAGAGGCCAGAAAAAATATGCCATATAAATGCTGAAAATAGTCATTTTTTTGGTCGCAGCCACTGAAGCACAGTTGCCAGAAAAATTATGCCATATAAATGCTGAAAATATGCATTTTTTTGGTTGCAGCCACTGAAGCACAGAGGCCAGAAAAATTATGCCATATAAATGCTGAAAATATGCATTTTTTTGGTTGCAGCCACTGAAGCACAGAGGCCAGAAAAATTATGCCATATAAATGCTGAAAATATAAATTTTTTTGGTTGCAGCCACTGAAGCACAGAGGCCAGAAAAATTATGCCATATAAATGCTGAAAATATGCATTTTTTTGGTTGCAGCCACTGAAGCACAGAGGCCAGAAAAATTATGCCATATAAATGCAGAAAATATGCATTTTTTTGGACGCAGCCACTGAAGCACAGTTGCCAGAAAAAATATGCCATATAAATGCTGAAAATAGTCATTTTTTGCCATACGTTGACCTTGTAGACATTGTTTGCCCAGTTTTTTTGGTTGCAGCCACTGAAGCACAGAGGCCAGAAAAAATTAAACCAGTAGGGTTTGCACCCTAGTTTGTAACGGTGGCGGAGGGAGGAGGAGGACGCTAAAGGACAGCTGTGTGTGGAGTCATGAGGCTTGAAGAGAAGGACAGCTGCATAGAAGTCAGAACAAGTCTTCCGGCGTGCAGTAACCCTCCGAGATCCACCCCTCATTCATTTTAATAAAGGTCAGGTAATCGACACTTTTGTGACCTAGGCGAGTTCTCTTCTCAGTTACAATCCCTCCTGCTGCACTGAAGGTCCTTTCTGAGAGCACACTTGAGGCTGGGCAAGACAAGAGGTTCATGGCAAATTGTGACAGCTCTGGCCACAGATCAAGCCTGCGCACCCAGTAGTCCAGGGGTTCATCGCTCCTCAGAGTGTCGATATCTGCAGTTAATGCCAGGTAGTCCGCTACCTGCCGGTCGAGGCGTTCTTTGAGGGTGGATCCAGAAGGGTTGTGGCGCTGCCTTGGACAGAAAAACATTTGCATGTCTGACGTTACAGACTGGCCAAAGGGCTTTGTCCTTGCAGGTGTGCTCGTGGCAGGATTACTGGCACCTCTGCCCCTGGAATGTTGATGAGTTCCTGAAGTGACATCACCCTTAAAAGCATTGTACAACATGTTTTGCAGGCTGGTTTGTAAATGCCGCATCTTTTCGGACTTGTGGTATGTTGGTAACATTTCTGACACTTTATGCTTGTACCGAGGGTCTAGTAGCGTTGCGACCCAGTACAGGTCCTTCTCCTTAAGCCTCTTGATACGGGGGTCCTTCAACAGGCATGACAGCATGAAAGACCCCATTCTCACAAGGTTGGATGCAGAGCTATCCATCTCCGCTTCCTCATTATCAAGGACTGCATCATCCACGGTCTCCTCCCCCCAGCCACGTACAAGACCAGGGGTCCCCAAAAGGTCACCACTAGCCCCCTGGGAAGCCTGCTCCTGTTGGTCCTCCTCCTCCTCCTCCACAAAGCCACCTTCCTCCTCTGACTCCACTTCTGGCACCTCTCCCTGCGTTGCAGCAGGTGCCTGGGTTCGTTCTGGTGATTCCGACCAGAAATCGTGCGCTACCAGCTCCTCGTCACGCTGGTCTACAGCCTCATCTGTCACTCGTCGCACGGCACGCTCCAGGAATAAAGCAAAGGGTATTAGGTCGCTGATGGTGCCTTCGGTGCGACTGACCATATTTGTCACCTCTTCAAAAGGTCGCATGAGCCTGCAGGCATCGCGCATAAGCACCCAGTAACGGGGGAAAAAAATCCCCAGCTGTGCAGATCCAGTCCTACCACCCAGTTCAAAAAGGTACTCGTTGACGGCCCTTTGTTGTTGCAGCAGACGTTCCAACATAAGGAGCGTTGAATTCCAGCGAGTCTGGCTGTCAGAAATCAAACGCCTGACTGGCATGTTGTAGCGCTGCTGAATGTCAGCAAGGCGTGCCATGGCTGTGTAGGAACGTCTGAAATGGGCCGACACCTTTCTGGACTGGGTGAGAATGTCCTGGAATCCTGGGTACTTGGAGACAAAACGTTGGACTATTAAATTTAACACATGTGCCATGCAGGGCACATGTGTTAAATTGCCTAGTCTCAACGCTGCCAACAGATTGCTTCCATTGTCACACACCACTTTTCCGATCTGCAGTTGGTGTGGGGTCAGCCACCGATCGGCCTGTGACTGCAGAGATGACAGGAGTACAGATCCGGTATGGTTTTTGCTTTCCAGGCACGTCATCCCCAAGACAGCGTGACAACGGCGTACCTGGCACGTCGAATAGCCTAGGGGGAGCTGGGGGTGCACAGGTGTGGAGGAGGAGAAGGAGGACCCAGCAGCAGAGTAAGAAGAAGAAGAAGACGAGGTAGAGAGCGATGGAGGAGTAGAGGTGGTGGCAGAACCGCGTGCAATCCGTGGCGGTGACACCAACTCCACTGTTGTTGTTGAGCTACCCATTCCCTGCTTCCCAGCCATTACCAAGTTCACCCAGTGGGCAGTGTAGGTGACATACCTGCCCTGACCATGCTTGGAGGACCATGCGTCAGTAGTCATATGGACCTTTGGCCCAACACTAAGTGACAGAGATGCGGTAACTTGGCTCTGCACATGTTGGTACAGGTGTGGTATTCCCTTTTTAGAAAAAAAATTGCGGCTGGGTACCTTCCACTGCGGTGTCCCAATTGCTACAAATTTGCGGAAGGCCTCAGAGTCCACCAGCTGGTATGGTAAAAGCTGGCGGGCTAAGAGTGCAGACAAGCCAGCTGTCAGACGCCGGGCAAGGGGGTGACAGTCAGACATTGGCTTCTTACGCTCAAACATGGCCTTCACAGAAACTTGGCTGGTGGCAGATGACTGGGAATGGGAACAGGTGGTCAAGGTGGAAGGCGGAGTGGAGGGTGGTTCAGACGGGTCAAGGAGAGCAGAGGTAGAGCAGTAAGATGCTGGACCAGAAGGAGTGTGGCTTTTAGTTTGCCTGTTGCCTTTGAGGTGTTGCTCCCAAAGTGCTTTGTGCTTGCCGCTCATGTGCCTTCGCATAGAAGTTGTACCTATGTGGCTGTTGGGCTTACCAAGGCTCAGTTTCTGACTGCACTCATTGCAAATTACAATGCTTTTGTCAGAGGCACACACATTAAAAAAATCCCACACTGCTGACTTTTTGGAAGTGTGCGATCTGGCGGTAACAGTAGAAGTTGGCGGCATTGGCGGCAATGGCGGGTGCTTTGGCCGGCTGAACACAGGTGCCGATACATGTTGTTGCCCTACTGATCCCTGCGGGCTGTCCTCCCTGCTTCTTCTAAGTCTTATTCTCCTACTGCCTCTCTGACTCTCCGTCTCTCCATCTGAACTACCCTCCTCTTGCTCTCTTCTACTAGGCACCCACAAAACATCAATCTCCTCATCATCATTCTCCTCAGATGCATCAATTTCTTCTGACACATCACAGAAGGAAGCAGCAGCGGGGACCTCCTCCTCATCACTCATTATGTCCATCTCTGTCGTGTTCTCTGCCAGAATTAAATCTGGTGTAAGGTCCTCATCTCCTTCATCTTCTTCTGGCAATAATGGTTGCGCATTACTCAGTTCAAGAAACTCATGGGAAAATAACTCCTCTGACCCCAGTGAAGAAGGGGCACCGGTGGTGGAGGAAGTGTTACGTGGGGTGGCCATAGCAGTGGAGGATGAGGAGGATGTTGTGGTAAAGTTAGAAACGGTAGAGGATGGGGTGTGCTGTGTAAGCCAGTCAACTACCTCTTCAGCATTTTGGGAGTTCAGGGTCATTGGCTTTTTAAAACTGGGCAATTTGCTAGGGCCACAGGATTGCATAGCAGCACGGCCCCTAGCACGGCCTCTGCGTGGCGGCCTGCCTTTGCCTGGCATTATTTTTTAAAAAACAACAACAACAACAAAAACTCAGTTGGTTTTTCTGGAAACGATAATACACACAGCTAGATGGCGGGTTGAAGAAAACAGTGTGCAAATAATGCCTACAAGGTCAACGTATACACTACTACAGCGGTGGATACGGATTACGTAAAATATATTATGGCTGCTTGAAAAAAGTCACTCCGGTGTTTTTTCTGGAGACGGTAATATTATGGATATTTAGACAGAATGTGAACAAGGTCACACAGCTAGATGGCGGGTTGAAGAAAACACTGTGCAAATAATGCCTACAAGGTCAACGTATACACTACTACAGCGGTGGATACGGATTACGTAAAATATATTATGGCTGCTTGAAAAAAGTCACTCCGGTGTTTTTTCTGGAGACGGTAATATTATGGATATTTAGACAGAATGTGAACAAGGTCACACAGCTAGATGGCGGGTTGAAGAAAACAGTGTGCAAATAATGCCTACAAGGTCAACGTATACACTACTACAGCGGTGGATACGGATTACGTAAAATATATTATGGCTGCTTGAAAAAAGTCACTCCGGTGTTTTTTCTGGAGACGGTAATATTATGGATATTTAGACAGAATGTGAACAAGGTCACACAGCTAGATGGCGGGTTGAAGAAAACACTGTGCAAATAATGCCTACAAGGTCAACGTATACACTACTACAGCGGTGGATACGGATTACGTAAAATATATTATGGCTGCTTGAAAAAAGTCACTCCGGTGTTTTTTCTGGAGACGGTAATATTATGGATATTTAGACAGAATGTGAACAAGGTCACACAGCTAGATGGCGGGTTGAAGAAAACAGTGTGCAAATAATGCCTACAAGGTCAACGTATACACTACTACAGCGGTGGATACGGATTACGTAAAATATATTATGGCTGCTTGAAAAAAGTCACTCCGGTGTTTTTTCTGGAGACGGTAATATTATGGATATTTAGACAGAATGTGAACAAGGTCACACAGCTAGATGGCGGGTTGAAGAAAACAGTGTGCAAATAATGCCTACAAGGTCAACATATACACTACTACAGCGGTGGATACGGATTACGTAAAATATATTATGGCTGCTTGAAAAAAGTCACTCCGGTGTTTTTTCTGGAGACGGTAATATTATGGATATTTAGACAGAATGTGAACAAGGTCACACAGCTAGATGGCGGGTTGAAGAAAACAGTGTGCAAATAATGCCTACAAGGTCAACGTATACACTACTACAGCGGTGGATACGGATTACGTAAAATATATTATGGCTGCTTGAAAAAAGTCACTCCGGTGTTTTTTCTGGAGACGGTAATATTATGGATATTTAGACAGAATGTGAACAAGGTCACACAGCTAGATGGCGGGTTGAAGAAAACAGTGTGCAAATAATGCCTACAAGGTCAACGTATACACTACTACAGCGGTGGATACGGATTACGTAAAATATATTATGGCTGCTTGAAAAAAGTCACTCCGGTGTTTTTTCTGGAGACGGTAATATTATGGATATTTAGACAGAATGTGAACAAGGTCACACAGCTAGATGGCGGGTTGAAGAAAACACTGTGCAAATAATGCCTACAAGGTCAACGTATACACTACTACAGCGGTGGATACGGATTACGTAAAATATATTATGGCTGCTTGAAAAAAGTCACTCCGGTGTTTTTTCTGGAGACGGTAATATTATGGATATTTAGACAGAATGTGAACAAGGTCACACAGCTAGATGGCGGGTTGAAGAAAACACTGTGCAAATAATGCCTACAAGGTCAACGTATACACTACTACAGCGGTGGATACGGATTACGTAAAATATATTATGGCTGCTTGAAAAAAGTCACTCCGGTGTTTTTTCTGGAGACGGTAATATTATGGATATTTAGACAGAATGTGAACAAGGTCACACAGCTAGATGGCGGGTTGAAGAAAACACTGTGCAAATAATGCCTACAAGGTCAACGTATACACTACTACAGCGGTGGATACGGATTACGTAAAATATATTATGGCTGCTTGAAAAAAGTCACTCCGGTGTTTTTTCTGGAGACGGTAATATTATGGATATTTAGACAGAATGTGAACAAGGTCACACAGCTAGATGGCGGGTTGAAGAAAACACTGTGCAAATAATGCCTACAAGGTCAACGTATACACTACTACAGCGGTGGATACGGATTACGTAAAATATATTATGGCTGCTTGAAAAAAGTCACTCCGGTGTTTTTTCTGGAGACGGTAATATTATGGATATTTAGACAGAATGTGAACAAGGTCACACAGCTAGATGGCGGGTTGAAGAAAACACTGTGCAAATAATGCCTACAAGGTCAACGTATACACTACTACAGCGGTGGATACGGATTACGTAAAATATATTATGGCTGCTTGAAAAAAGTCACTCCGGTGTTTTTTCTGGAGACGGTAATATTATGGATATTTAGACAGAATGTGAACAAGGTCACACAGCTAGATGGCGGGTTGAAGAAAACAGTGTGCAAATAATGCCTACAAGGTCAACGTATACACTACTACAGCGGTGGATACGGATTACGTAAAATATATTATGGCTGCTTGAAAAAAGTCACTCCGGTGTTTTTTCTGGAGACGGTAATATTATGGATATTTAGACAGAATGTGAACAAGGTCACACAGCTAGATGGCGGGTTGAAGAAAACACTGTGCAAATAATGCCTACAAGGTCAACGTATACACTACTACAGCGGTGGATACGGATTACGTAAAATATATTATGGCTGCTTGAAAAAAGTCACTCCGGTGTTTTTTCTGGAGACGGTAATATTATGGATATTTAGACAGAATGTGAACAAGGTCACACAGCTAGATGGCGGGTTGAAGAAAACACTGTGCAAATAATGCCTACAAGGTCAACGTATACACTACTACAGCGGTGGATACGGATTACGTAAAATATATTATGGCTGCTTGAAAAAAGTCACTCCGGTGTTTTTTCTGGAGACGGTAATATTATGGATATTTAGACAGAATGTGAACAAGGTCACACAGCTAGATGGCGGGTTGAAGAAAACACTGTGCAAATAATGCCTACAAGGTCAACGTATACACTACTACAGCGGTGGATACGGATTACGTAAAATATATGAATGCTGCTTGAAAAAAGTCACTCCGGTGTTTTTTCTGGAGACGGTAATATTATGGATATTTAGACAGAATGTGAACAAGGTCACACAGCTAGATGGCGGGTTGAAGAAAACAGTGTGCAAATAATGCCTACAGGGCAAATAATGCCTAAAAGGTCAACTTATACACTACTACAGCGGTAGTAAAATAAAAAAAAGTAAAATAAAAAAAAAATGAATATTAAAAAAAAAAAATTAAAGTTGGTGCTGCTGAACTACTAGGAGCAGCAGATTAGCCCACCAGTCCCACTCCCCAACACTGCTAGACTAATAGCACTGGGCTCTTATAGTAGTAGTAGTAGTAGTAGTAGTAAAACAACAAAAAAATAAATAAAAGCAGTCCTTACAAGGACTACTGTTATTGCAGCAGTCAGCAGATGAGATCAGAAGCAGGACAGCTGCCCACTGCAGCTACATACAGAGCACTGCAGTAGAAGGTAGATTACTAGCCAGCAAAGCTACCTAAGCTAAAATGTCCCTCAAACCCCTGCAGACTTCTGTCCCTCCAATAACAGAGCAGTATCAAAACGATTACTAGCCAGCAAACTTTCAACTGTCCCTGAAATCACTAACAGGCAGCAGCTCTCTCCCTACACTATCTCTTCAGCACACACAGGCAGAGTGAAAAAACGCTGCAGGGCTTCGGTTTTTATAGGGAAGGGGAGTGGTCCAGGGGAGAGCTTCCTGATTGGCTGCCATGTACCTGCTGGTCTGGGGTGAGAGGGCAAAAAAAAGCGCCAACAATGGCGAACCCAAAATGGCGAACGTCGCGCGACGTTCGCGAACTTCCGGCGAGCGCGAACACCCGATGTTCGCGCGAACAAGTTCGCCGGCGAACAGTTCGCGACATCTCTAGTAACAACTGCCTGGGTGCTGGTTAAAGTCTATAATATATAAAACAATCATAATAAACCGCACTACACAGGTCTTTAACGATGCAAAAAGTGAAAAAGTTTATTCGACGTTTCGGTTCAAATACAAGAACCTTCCTCACGTACCCCACCTGAGGAAGGTTCTTGTATTTGAACCGAAACGTCGAATAAACTTTTTCACTTTTTGCATCGTTAAAGACCTGTGTAGTGCGGTTTATTATGATTGTTATATATATATATATATATATATATATATATATATATATATATATATATATATATATATATATATATATATAAAATGTAAATATTGTTTTTTTACATCTCTTGCCTTGAACCACCATTTAGTGATGGTCTGTGTGCTGCCTCAGAGATCACCTGACCAGAAATACTGCAGCTCTAACTGTAACAGGAAGAAGTGTGGAAGCAAAAGACACAACTCTGTCTGTTAATTGGCTCATGTGACCTAACATGTATGGTTTGTTTGTGTGCACCGTGAATCGTAGGATCCTAGGGGGGGGCCCTTATTTTTTAAAATGGCAATTTTGTATTTAGGATTACCCAATGGCACATAATTATAAAAAAGTATATTATTATGAAAATGGTTTATTTACACGAAGTAGGGTTTTACATATGAGCTGTTTCATGCAATATCTTTTAATAGAGACCTGCTGTATGTTGTTCGCAGTATAGTTTTCCTTTGATGGATCCAGGCAGAAAGGTATTTTTCAAGGGCGTTATTACTGGTGGAAGAATAAACCCCCCCACCCACCCAGTCTGTCATTGACCTTGATGAAGAAAATTGTATAAACAAACCCCTCCCCCAGTTGCTGCCTGTACAGATAAGGAAAAATTCATTATACATATTTTCATAATATTCATTATTCTCCTCCAACATTTACTGTAAAGAAACCAAGGATGGGAGGCAGATGATTTCATATCCAGACATTTGGCTCAGGAGGCCATTTGTGTCCCATCATGTCTCTTGCTTAGTGATGGGCGAATAAATTCGCCTGGCATGAATTCGCTGCAAATTCCCGCATTTCGCCGCCGGCAAATAAATTTGTGAATCTTTCACGAAAATTCGCCGGTGAAAATTCACCTGCTGCAATTTCCGATTTTCACTATTGTTTCAGGAAAACATTCGAAATGCTAGATTTTTTTCCGTGAAAAGGTTTGAATTGCTCGATTTTGCCTGAAAACGTCCGAATTTAACGAATTTTTCATGAAAACGGCCGAATTTCACAAATTGTTAGTGAACTTTCTGTTTCTGCGTTTTTTTAAAAAAATTTGCCGGTTCGAGAATTTTGCGGGAAATTCGCAAATTTTTCGGCGTAGCGAAATGGGAGAGATTCGTCCATCACTACTCTTGCTATAGATATATTCTTATCATGCCTTTTACATCTGAAATGAAAGTTATGGTGTGTTGTACCATGTTGAGTTGTGTGTTGCGTTGTGTGTTGAGTTGTGTGCTGAGTTGCGTGCAACATCTTCAGCAGCTCATTTCTGGAGGGGTCAAGGCAATTTTGCTGTGCCTATTTATTTTAAAGGGGCAAAATCACAAGAGGGAACTCAGTTGAGTTCTGTATTTCTCAGACTGAAGGTGCAACTGTTTTATTCTGCAAAACCTGACTAAGGAAGAAAGAAAAGACTGCTTACCAAACATAACATAAAATAAAATTGAGTTCAGCCCATTACAAATCCTCATTTAAAATTCCGTTCTTGCTGTGTATCTTTTCCTTTTTTTATGATGTGATTTTTCACAGTTTATAATTAAAGGTCAAGTACTATTTCACGTTAATGGCTTTGTTTCACTTGGGAAGCTGCCAAATACTTCACTTTTCTTTCATACTTATCCAATTCTCACAGCTCGGCTTTCTTCTGGAAAAGTTTAGACTTCACATTTGTTTGGCATTTTACTTTTAACCTTTAGAGCTTTTGCCAGACTACTACATTGCTTATCTGGAGAGTTACCTTTAATAATTACATCATCTGTTTCTGGTTTTGTGTAACAGGGAGAAAGTGAATAAATAGTATATAAACATGTCCTATTAATACAAAAGCAATATATATATATATATAGGCATATATATATATGCCTAGGGAAGATTCACCTTTATAATGGGTAAGGGCCTGGTAGGAGAAATGCTAAGTTTAACTTTGTATCTTGATTTAAATTGCCCATATGTATGTAGCTAAGGTCTGCTTACATTTTATTTTTGTATAAATGTGTAAAACTGGAACTGGAATCCATAATTCTGCCTAGTGAGGTCTATTTTTCTACAGATTTCTTTTTATTCATATGGATAGAAGCCACCATGATGGTTTCCTCTAATCAAGGGATATATAGGCAAATTCGTACTGGGGTACCTGGGGCCCACCTGCTCCACCTCCACTTTGCTGACAATCAGGCCACGGGGGAATGCCAGGGGTAAAAATTCTGTAGAATCCACAGCAATCTTTAATTATACTCAAATCTTTCAAAATGGGCGCTGGCGACTGGCTTACAGGGCCCAGCAGGATCAGGCCCAACAGGATTGGGCCCACCGGGCTTTTTCACGGTATCCCAGTGCGCCAGTCTGACTCTGCATTTAGGAGCAGATTTACTACAAATTTCACTGGCACATTTATCAGAAGTTGAATATTTTCAACCGATTTGAATAGCTCAAACAGCCTCAATCCTTATATATCACAGCAGAAAACCAAAAGCCAAATAAAATAAATAACCCTCCCCCCCAAAAAAAATATGCCAAAATATAAACTATAGTATATATAGATAATAAAAAGATTGATAAAAAAAATTGTGCTGCTTGGTGATCTCCTTTGTCGTTTAATTGGCTCCAACGTGGGAAAGATTATGAACGATTGGTTAAATCTATTTATTTGAATGAATTGTATTGCACTGCACTTTATCTTAATGAATTTGATTTAAATTATTAAATTTATTTTAAGTCAGATGAATTAATTTGATTCAGTGCACTGCACTTTAAAATATATAATGCAATTTATTAGAGATTGTTCCTATCAGTAGACAATCAGGGGTATCTCACCAGGGTGTATACACTTAAATTAATTAGTGATGGTAGAGAGCAATAATACTACATATATTGTGACTGCTTTAGGTTAATGATTAAGCGGGTACTTTTCTTATTCTTCATCCTTTTAAAAATGAATTGTGATCATAATTTTTTGCAAAGATTTACAGGAATGAAAGAAAATTCAACCCCCCAGCTTTAAAAAATCAGCCCCTTTATTGCAACTATGGATTCTAAAGTGAAACAGTCGCCTCTAGTGGCCAGATATTTGTGAAATGACTTTCACAACTATGTTTATATTTGCGAATACTTTATTGGTTTTACTTAGAAAAAACTTTTAAACCCGTTTTTTTTTGCTTTTTGAATAGAATGTTCTTTTCCTGTCTGAAAATACATAATTCTGTTAATAGTGATTTGAATGTTAGTGATCATTTACAAACGCCATGGACAGAAGTAATAGAGAACCCAAAGTCGCAAAATCCAGTGCTGGGCGCCCTAAGCTACCCAGCTGGCCACCTCGTGCTTGCACACACGCTCCCTTTTGCACACCAGAGTGGGGTGTAAATGACGAGTGGGTGGTGAGAGAACAGGGGACCAGACTATGGTTAGGCAACAGAAGAGTTATCTACCTAAAGTCCCCCTACTGCATCCTAGGCACATGCATTTAAAAGTTTGTTTAAACTGACAGTTTAACTTTCTGCTGTGCCAAACTCTAAAGCAGTGCGATGTCAGCGCATCCCTTCCTTTTGCAGAGGAATAATTGCATGCCCTGCATGAGCTCCTTGAAAATTTCCTTACGGTGGCCATTCACGGACCGATAAAAGCTGTCGACAGACGGCAGCTTATTGGCCCATGTATGCGGCCCTCTGACGGGCTTCCCTGATCGATATCTGGCAGTAAATTGGGACTAAAAATCCCTAAAAATCCCATCTGTTCATTGATGCAGTAACGCAATCTGACCGCCCCTTTACCTATCGTTATGATCCGACCGTTGGGCCCTAGGGCCCACGATCGGATCAGCCGATATTGCCCACCTCAAGGTGGACATATCGGGTAGAGATCCGCTGGTTTGGCGACATCACCAAACAAGCAGTTTTCTCTTTGTATGGCAACCTTTAGACTGGGGTGAAGAACAAAAGCAGTATTATCCAACTGCTAGAAATGCAGCAACGTTTGGGTGATAATTTCTTGCTTCAAAAAGTAAAAATATGGCATTTTAGAAGAAGGGAATAGGACCTATACAGATAGATAGATAGATAGATAGATAGATAGATAGATAGATAGATAGATAGATAGATAGATAGATAGATAGATAGATAGATAGTGTGTGAAACCCTTTCCTTCTTCTATAAAAATCCAGCACAAGTGCCCCTGGTGGGAGATCCTATTATAGGGCAAAAAGGTTGCTTAGCATCTTGTGCCCATGGATTGGTAATTGCCCCCTACATAGATATAGGACCTGTTATCCAGAATGTTTGGGACCTGGGGTTTTCCGGATAATAGATCATCATACCTTAAGTCTACTAGAAAATATTAAATTAATTCCAATTAATTACATTGTAATTTGGAACAAGTACAAGGTACTGTTTCATTATTACAGAGTAAAAGGAAATTATTTTTAAAATTTCGATTATTTGGATAAAATAGAGTCTAATTCTGAGTTTTCTGGAGAACAGATCCCATGTAATATCCACCACAAAATGTTATGGTCTTATTAAACGATTGGATGGATTTATGAGCAAAATGTATATTATACTTTTAATACAGCAAACTATGTATAATAAAATAGCAGTGTTGATGCTCTCATCGCACACATCCATGAAATGAGTACAAAACTAAAATAAAAATGTTGAGTTTTTAGCTTACTAGACAAACACATGCCAGAAACACTCTAAGTGCATGCTGCAATGCATATGTTTAACTCAGATATGGCTGCTGGTCACGTAATATGCCGGCGTGTGACAAGGACATAGGATTCATCATTAATTACTTTTTAAAAAGAACTGATCAAGGCAAAATTAGAGGGATTAATGAAAATCCTGCTACCGCTCAGCTCAAAACTCAGGGTATTATGTTGCTAATAGTGACCCAGATATTCAGCTTGCAGTTTAAACAGTCATTATTCCTCCCCTTGGGAATCGCTCTTTGAAGGTGAAGAGGAACAAAACTTTTATCCTGCGGTAGATCATTCCTAACCGATACAGTGGATCAGCTGATATACTAATCTAATCCTATTGAGGTCCATAAGATAGAAAGCAAGAAGAGATGGCTCAAAAAGTGGCTTCTGGTTACCAGGTGAAATTTGCCAAACAGCAATAACCAACAGGAATCAGTTTATTGTTTCATTTTTCAACATGCAGACGACCAGTAAAGGTGAATGCAATTTACAAACTGGATTTGCCAACTTATTTTTTAATTGTCCAATTTATTTTTTAATTGTTTATTTAAGAAATTACCACCCAAAAAAACATTGATTGCTAAATCCAAAGCTCAGAATTATGTATATATACTATGACTATTTATATAGAATTTTAGTGCCCCGCAGTGCCTCAAAGCACTCAGAAGAGCACTATTGCCTTCATTATGTTTTGAGGGTTTTTTTTCTTTCCCTTTAGTAGTGGTTTGCTTGTGTATTGCCATTGTCTTGTTTTGTCTAACTCTATGGAGCAGGGGTCCCCAACCCTATTTACCAGCGAGCCACATGAAAATGTAAAAAGAGATGGGGAGCAACACAAGGAAAGGAAAAGTTCTTGGGGGTGCCACATCAGGCCTGTTTTCAGCCCCATGCTAACTGACAGCCTACAGGAGTCTCTGGATTTTATACAACCAAAACTTGCCTCCAAGCCTGGAATTCAAAAATAAGCACCTGTTTTAAGGCCACTGGGAGCAAAATCCAAGGGGTTGGTGAGCAACATGTTGCTTGCAAGCTGCTGGTTGGAGATCACTGCTATAGAGCTATTTGTGGAGGTGCTATATAAATAAGAATATTCATAGCCATAAATTTAGTTTACATGGATTTTTTTCTAGTTTTCCAGATATTATTATAACAATAGATTATTATATCAATATTATATTATTATCCTCATTTCAGCTGCCGACCCGCTATAGTTGGCCGAAATTTAATTTGATGAGAAAATGACAATTTTCAGATGTTGCTCTGCCTAAGCGATAAAGTGAGTAGTGAGTAGAGAAGAGTCATCTGGAATTTCTCTGGACAGTTATAAGAAGAGCAATATTGCAAGATGGCCTCTTTCTCATGAAATTAATTTTCAGTCACCAGTCTGCTGAAATAAACAGAATGGGTTGCTATTGGTTCAAATAACTAGTGATGGGCGAATTTATTCGCCGGGCGAGAATTTGTCGGCTAATCTCCGCATTTCACCACCGGTGAATAAATTCGTGCAATTGCTGTGAAAATTCGCAGTATATTTGATGCCGGCCACAATTCCGACGCTTGTGACAATTCTAGGCGCCCACTGGCTTTTATAGGCATCAGAATTGTCGACTGTGTCGGAATTGTTCGCCAGCGCCGGAATTGTAGCTGGCGTCAAGAATATTTTGACGCCAGCAGCAAAATCCGTGTTTCGCTAATTTTTTGCCATTTCAGAATTTCATGAATTTTTCTGCGAAACGGGAGAAATTTCGCCCATCACTACAAATAACTGCTCAAAACTTGGAAACTGGAAAAAATAATCTAAATGACAAAAGAGCTTTGAGCAATTTTACGTAATGTTAATTTAAGATTTATTAAATTCAATTTATTATGAGGGCTTACATTTCCTTAAATATCTAGCCAAATACAAATATTAATACAATTAAAAGAACTGAAAAAGGACAGGGGTGAGGACCTTTCTTCCAAGACCTAGAATGAGATGGAGAGTGAGATATGAGGTATGGTTCACTTGTATGGTAGAAGATGACCATTTATATTTAGATATTGAAAGACCAAAGAGTAGTGATGGGCGAATTTGCGCCGGTGTCTAGTTTTTGACAAATTTGTTCGGCAGGCGAGAATTTGCGGCAAATTTGCGCGATTCGCCACCAGCGAATAAATTCGTCGAAAAAATGGATGCCGGCGTCCGTTTTTTTGAATTGCGCAAATTTGCGCCTGACGAATAAATTTGCCCATCACTACCAAAGAGCTGATATAAGGGGGTCTTGCTTTTGTGGTTATTTGCAGGGCCGGATTTGCCCTCTCACTCTCGCGCGCATGCGCATCCACTAAGAGGCCGGCATCCTCCGTCACCCTTTCCTTCTCTCAAGAAGCATACTCTTAGCTTGGTTTCGGAGCACTAGCCGATCAGCGCTAGTGCTCCGACAAAAAACTGCTTGTGCGGCTGGGCGGCATGCCGCCCCTTAATTGATGCCGCCCTAGGCCCGGGCCTATGAGGCCTTTCCGCAAATCCGGGCCTGGTTATTTGCCTATATGAAAAGATGAGGTTTAAGTCAATGCTTTAAGACTTAAAGGAAAACTATACCCCCAAAATGAACACTTAAGCAACAGATAGTTCATATCATATTAAGTGGCATATTAAAGAATCTTCAAAAACTGGAATATATATTTAAGTAAATCTTGCCCTTTTACATCTCTTGCCTTGAACCACCATTTCGTGATGGTCTGTGTGCTGCCTCAGAGATCACCTGACCAGAAATACTACAGCTCTAACTGTAACAGGAAGAAGTGAGGAAGCAAAAGACACAACTCTGTCTGTTAATTGGCTCATGTGACCTAACATGTATGGTTTGTTGGTATATTTGTGAGTACAGTGAATCCTACGATCCCAGGGGGCGGCCCTTATTTTTTAAAATGGCAATTTTCTATTTATGATTACCCAATGGCACATACTACTAGAAAAAGTATATTATTATGAAAATGGTTTATTTACATGAAGCAGGATTTTACACATGAGCTGTTTTATGCAATATCTTTTTATAGAGACCTACATTGTTTCCTTTAAGTATGTTGTGACTTTAAGTATGTTCTGGGATTCTCTGAAGCCATTTGAGAGTTCCAGATGATGTCTTGGAGGTGATTAAGTGGTGGAGAGAGGGAGGTCATGAGCAAAACACTGGTTATGCCTGTGGCTGTACTTGATAAAAAGACAGGTGATGGAAGGAGGTATAGTATTGTAGATGGCCACAATTTAAAGGCATGTAGAGGTTTATTTCCAGTTGCAATACAATAGGGCTACATGTTGGACACCTATAAAAAAAAGTTAACAATGATTACACAATAGTATTTGTCCTCTATTCTCTATCTACTGTTTTCTCATAAAAGTGTTTTCGATGTTGGGGGGACAGGGCACATGTCCTTTTAACCCTACCCAGACCTGTCCAAAGCAAGGACTTCAGCCATTCCGTACTAGCTGTAACTCAAGCTTACACTATTTCATTTTTAAAAAAAGCCCCCTTTAAACCGGCTACATAGGAGCACCCTGTATATAGGGAAACAAAATGTCCAAACTAAAATCTCAGTATAACACACACGTCTATTCCTGTTATTGCCATATGGTTCTCTTATTCAAGGCTAGGATCTAGCCCTATAGAAACTTCGGCATCAGTTTTTAGCAGCATGGCTAATTCCAGTTTTCTATATCATTCCCTTTGCAAAATTGTGAAGCTTCGGCTCCTTAATGGTGTCATTTTGGCTGAATGCTATTAACAGATTACCCCTGCCTCTGGTAATGGAGCATGTGCAGCGCAGAGATAACCTTGTGTTCCTAATTTAATATTAACTATTTTCTCCATAGTCCCCTCTTTCCACTATATTAACAACAAACCAATATGGCCTTGTCCCCTACGGTCATTTTCTTCAGCAAAAAAATGGATTACAAGATGGAAGTTCTTGAAGATTTCCAGTGAAGTATTACAAATCACTTGACGCCTGATCTGCAGAAATGAAAAAAAATAAATAAATAAATAAACAGGCTTAGATTGAATCAAATCTAATTCTTCCAGTTTAGCTCTGCTTCTACTTCAAAGCCGGCTCCTATTAAAGTTGCGGATAACAAATTTAACAGTCATTTTTACTACCTGATAATCAAAGCTGACAGTTGTGCTTAACGGGGGACATCAGAATGTCCTCTCCCCCACTTCTTTTTTTTTTTTTGCAAATTTTGACACTATTTGCTATAAAAAAAGTGTAAGCCTTTTAAATGAAAGCCTTTATGGAATTTTTATCCTGTTCCATTCCCGCGAGCTAAATTTCTATGCTGCATTACCGATCATAGCAAAAGAGCATTAGGCATTTGAGTTTGCAAGCAGTTCAGCATCGTGTTATGGTCCTATCGCTCCCTAGCACTCACATACACGGGCATTATGGTTTTTATCTCATCTTCGCCAGCAAGTACATGGCCCAATTCATTCCTCTGGGCTACTTTACTAATAACCTATTCCTTATCAGGCCCTTTCCACCTCAGCTTGTGATCAAAGACCCAATTAATGAAATGGCGAAAGGTGAAGCATTGAAATAATGGAGACAGCTGTTTTTCTCTGTTAGAGAAAATCTATTTGTATTGTTATCTTCGCTTCAAGTTCTGCAGCCCCAGTTTAATTCAGTCTCCCTCTATTCCTGCAGCTGATAAAAAAAGAAAGTCACAATGAAGGTGCAAATGCTAGGAGATAAGAAGGGAAATGTTCAATCAACAAAGACCCTATCAAATAAAGAAATGTTCTCTTTAAGCCAGCATCTTCCTTTGGCATGATTCCCTTTTGAATTCAAATGTGTGCCCTGTATTTGCAACTTACAGTTGGCATCAGCAGTCAATACTATTTGCCGCGTGCCTCATCAATGGAAATATAATTAAAGGGAAAAAGCAATCATAAATGTTTAGTTGATACATTTCTTATTGGAATGAGATTTGTGATGACCTTGTGCCTTTAAATGCAATGTATACACATCCCCCCCCTTTCCTTAAAGGGCATGTAAAGTCTAAAATAGAATAAGGCTAGAAATGCTGTATTTTGTATACTAAATATAAACATGAACTTACTGCACCACAAGCCTAATCAAACAAATAATTTATGCTTTCAAAGTTGGCTACAGGGGGTCACCATCTTGTAACTTTGTTAAATATCTTTGCAAGACCAAGACTGTGCACATGCTCAGTGAAGTCTGAGCTGCTTAGTGATTGTCATAAACAAAGCTGCTTGAGTTAAGCATGGCTGCGAAGTAAGACGGGGGCTCCCCCTGCTGTTTATAAGTATGATTGTTTCCCTGCTCAGCAGTTAGGGACCATCTGACAATTCCTATCCACAGCAGTAAATGAAGGGAGAATTTCCCTGCATACAGTTATAAAAATGGTACTTTAATTAAAGTACATTGCAGATAGGTTTCTTTTTCATTAAAGAAAGTAAAAATGGGCCCTTTAAGTAGGTTGGGTTACATTGTGAGAAACTTTGCAAAGTTACATGTTTTCCCGTTGCTTTGGAAACGTCGCAAGACTTTCTTCCCACTTAGATTTGAAAGAAATTCTGATTTCAATAGCTGGCGGCTTTATTCAGACCTGGTAGATTTATGGAAATACAATTTCAGTGCAAAGTGGCCCGTTTACTTTACTCATATCCTGCACAGTTTGTGTATGTATTTCCAAAGAAAAAACACTTGTGGAAGTTTCTTAAACATTGTGAAGCCGATTACTTACTTGGCCCAACTGCACATGCTCCAGTAGGCTTTGCATTGTCGCTGAGACCCAATGACAATACAAAGCAATGGAAGATAGTTCTCCTTTAAGGTATAAAGATCCAAATTACAGAAAAATTGCCATCAGCTCCAGTGCCTCCCTTGTAGATTAGCTTCCAGAGGAACTTCAGGCTGTGGAGTCACAAGAGACAGTCACTGACCTGGGAAGAGTTATAAGTATTGGCAAGTGCAGGTAAGTATATGCAGTGAACGATGTGTGACTGTTTAAGAGAAAGTCCGAAAAGAGGTTCCACCTAAATATTCGGAAGGGGTTTGTTACAGTGAGAGCTGTGAAGATGTGGAATTCTCTCCCTGAATTAGTGGTACAGGCTGATACATTAGATAGCTTTAAGAAGGGGTTGGGTGGTGTTTAGCAAGTGAGGGAATACAGGGTTATGGAAGATAGCTCATAGTACAAGTTGATCCCGGGATTATTATGATTGCCATTTTGGAGCCAGGAAAGAATGTTTTCCCCCTCTGAGGCAAATTGGAGAGGCTTCAATTGTTTGCCTTTCTCTTGATAAACTGGCAGTTAGGCAGGTTAAAATAGAGTTAAAAGGTTGATCTTTATGGACGTGTGTCTTTTTTCAACCTAACTTACTATGTTACTACTGTATTGATAAATAACCCCCTAAGAGTTGAATTTCAGTTTTTTTTTGTGCAGAGAGTGCAATTGTGCTCTCAGCACTAGCGATTTGCCCCCCCCTCCAATCTGCACAAAAGCTCCAAACATTAGGCCAGGGGGCGGCATCGAGAAGTCTGCCTCAGGCAGCTAGTGGTGGAGAATCACGAGTAATGCCACAATATATCCTTTTGAAATGTATTTTCTGTGGGCTTTCATTGGTTTCCATGCTTTCTTTTTTTTATTTCTACAATTCAATTTGTAATGTAGAAATTAAACATATACATAGTATTTCCAAACCCTGACAACTTTGGAATCAAATTCCTTTGTGCTCCTGCATGAAAGTCAAATACAATCGATTTAAACAAATGTTAAAGTTAATAGCATTTTGTTTAGTGCAGCAGACCCTTATAAATTAATTGAGCAGGAACCATCTGAGCAGGATTTGTAGATCTGAAACCAGCGGAGACTGAGAAAATCATAACAGAGATGTATTCAGCCACCTGGGGCCTGCCTGGCTTCAGAATGGATCACTCATAGGCGCCCCCAGATATATGACTCAAGAAGCCCATTAGTGTCAACACTTGCATGTTGCTTGGCTCCCTCGCATCTGAAAGGGCAAGGAAAAATATGAGCTTTACAGGAAATGCAGGTGGGAACACTTCCTATTAATAAGAGCCATTCGGCACTACCGTTTCTTCCTCCTTGGAATCCCACCTCGGTTTTTTTTGGCCATTGTTATTGTCAGGAATCAGGATTTGAAATGTCAATGTTCAGAGAGCAGAAGCTTGGAAAATGCTCAGCTACTGTTTCATGCTCTCGAAGAAGTAACTCAGGTCACAGACTGCAGTCTTATTAATGTGTTTATTTCTTGAAGTGGAAGAAGTTAGTTAAAATAAATACATGACACCCCATACCATATGCCTGTTTCTGGGGATGTTACAATAGATTTACTGTCACTGCCAATGTCAGTGGGGTCCCAGAAAGAGATAGGGCCTTCTGAGGCTCATTAATTATGCACTAACTATGCACTATGCCCTAACCTTCATACTAATTACACAGAAAAGAATAACAACTGCCTATTTATATAGCTCTATATGGTTCTCTTTCATTCTTTACATATTATAGTATGGGACCTGTTATCCAGAATGCTTGGGACCTTTCTGTAATTTGGATCTTCATACCTTAAGTCTACTAGAAAATCATGTAATCATTAAATAAACCCAGTGGGCTGGTTTTGCTTCCAATAAAGATTAATTATATCTTAGTTTGGATCCAGTACAAGGTACTGTTTTATTATTACAGAGAAAAGGGAAACTATTTTGAAAAATTTGGATTATTTGGATAAAATGGAGTCTATGGGAGATGATCTTTCCATAATGCTGAGCTTTCTGGCTAACGGGTTTCCTGATAATGGATCCCATCTCTGTATCTACAAAACATTTTAGCCAGGGGTTTGACAAGAATATGAGCCAGAAAATATTTTGCTTTTGTTCTAGTACTGTAAATATAAGCTACCCGATTGCCCTCTCTCCTTCTTACCAATCGAGCAGATGATAAGTGAATATGCATGATTCATATAGCTCAACACTTTTTTCTTTTAGTTCTTATATTTAATGGTCTATCTAAAATATCATTTATTTATTGCCAAGTTTTATGGTTGTTTTTTTTCCCTGGCTTATCCTTGCCATCCGTTCAGCAAACCAAAACATGCTTCCAATAATTGGCTTAAGTTTGACCCATAGCTATACAGGCAAGCTATACAGGCACTGCTCATCAACAAGAATCCAAAAGCTCCCAAAGAGCTGATCAAAGGAGCTAAACATGAACTATTTAAGTTGTACAGGCCAAGTAAGTACTAAAGAAGTTGTTTCCTAGGTGCCCCCAGTCATGTGACTTGTGCTCTGATAAACTTCAGTCACTCTTTACTGCTGCACTGCAAGTTGGAGTGATATCACCCCCTCCCCCCAGCAGCCTAACAACAGAACAATGGGAAGGTAACCAGATCACAGCTCCCTGCCAGAAGATAACAGCTCCTTGGTACATATGAGAATAGCACTCATTAGTAAAAATCCATGTCCCACTGCGACTCCTTCAGTTACATTGAGAGGAGAAACAACAGCTTGTCAGAAAGCAGTTCCATCCTGAAGTTCTGTCTCTTTTTAAAAGCACAGGATCAGGCAAAATGACCTGAAATGTCTGCCTACACACCAACATTACAACTTAAAAAATAATATATTTTATATCTGAATTATTTGCAGTGTAAACAATGTTATTTAGAAATAAAAACGACACCATAAAAATCATGATATTACCCCTTTACCGGAGTTACTGGCTTATATTGATCAAGCAACATGGGTCAGCGAAACCCTTGCATATTTTGGAGTGTTGCAAAACATTTCTTTGCAATGCATTCAAAGTGGAGTCGTTCCCTGAATGAAGTCCAGACTTTAGCACCAAGGACACTCTTTGGCGCTAAAAAAAATGTATTTATTCAAAATGTATTTAATTAAAATAATGCACAGTAGATTGAAAATGTTAACATAACTTAGCCCATATAGTTGGCAAATCACTAAGAAAATATTTCCCCATACTATCTTTAATGCTTTAGTCTTCGATGCCCAATTTGTAACCAGGCACAAAGTGCTGCACTTGGAATTCTAGCCTTTTTAAGGACTGAAATCAAGTAGTATAAAATGTAAGTTAACTGCATTCATTGCCTATTAAAAGGTATATTTATTTAAAAAAAAATGTCTGTCCTGTATATCTTTTCATAATAGATGGGAGAATTCCCTTTGAAGACACCTGAGTGCAATGTGAGAATAATACAGTATTTCAGAACCGCCTACCACCTATTCTTGGTCCTAAATTTTCATTCTTACCCCCTGAGCATTTTGGAAAAGGAATGATTTGCTGGTGGAAGGGGCTGGATTCAGTCTTTTCATTTATGCATACAGTCTAGCCTGAATAACTGGAGAGCTTAGTACATAACTCCACAATTACAAATCACAGAAATAATTTATTCAATCAATTAAAGGGCATTACTAGGGGATGATTTGACAAGTGTTGCCATGCCAACAGATAAAGAAGATGGCACCTCGGTATTTAATGTTCTATGTGGAGATATAGCAGATTCTGCAGACTGGTACAGGCACACAGATGTCCAAAGGTGGGGAGGGGATATAATTTGATATAAGTTGATAGCCATCCATTGCTTTCCACTACTGTGGCAGAGCTTAAAATGTGTCTTATTATTACTTTCAATGTGCAGAACTGTTTATTTACATGAAACTGCACTTTACACGATAATGATATACCAGCAGAGGAATTAGAATGCCCCATGATCATCTGCAAGTGAACTGATTATTGCCTAAAAGTTGAAATAATGGTACGTTCATGGTTGGTTGCTTGTTTGGCAGCTGCAAAACCGTTATTAGCAAATATGGTGAATCATTTTTAATAATATTTGTAGAGACGGCATGGTTTGGGTGGAGCAGTTAAAGTAAGCCACCACTAGAGGGCAATGGGGTAGTTTATAAATAGGAAAGAGAATAGGGCTTCTGGGCCTTTTCTCCCCTGGGCGCCTCCCAGGGAGGTACTATAGGACCAGGGATCTGGTTCTGCATAAGATTAGGCACAGCTAGTGTGAGGATTTAACCGTGTTATAGTCGTTCTAGGAGTGAAAGGTGAGTTAGGTTGTGTAGTGAGCAGCCATCGCTCCAACGAGGAGAAATAGTGGGGTTAGAACCCTGTGGCATTTGGGCCACTAGCATAGGGACTTGTTCTAAGGGTGGGTTGAGGACTAGATAGGGTGCCAAGATCCAAGACCCCAGAAAGGGTGAGATGAGGACCAGATCGAAGCCAAGACACAAGACCCCAAGGGAAATTCCTGACCGTTAGGACTGCCCACTAAGAGGGATTTATCACCCAGTGAGAGAGGGTGAGATCCAGAGGAAGATCCTCCAAGAGTGGTGTGTTACCTTTCAATATTGTTCGTGTAGTAACACTTGCATCAAAACTTGTCCGTTTAAGTCTGGAGAGTCTAGGGGCAAATTCACCAAGCGCCGAAGCGCCGAACGCTAGCGTTACTTCGCTAGCGTTACTTCGCTAGCGTTTGGCATTTTCGTTACTGCGCAAATTCACTAACGAACGATGGCGTAGATTCGCTAGTGTTACTTCGCACCCTTACGCCTGGCGAAGTTTCGCTATGGACGTAACTACGCAAATTCACTAACGCGCGCAGTGTAATAAACGATACCTTTTACGCTAGACTTCCTTCGCCACCTCAGACCAGGCGAAGCGCAATAGAGTAGATATGGATTGCTTCACAAAAAGTCAAAAAATTTTCTAAGTCCCAAAAAACGCTGGCGTGTTTTCTACATTATGGGTGATAGGCTGAAAAAGATCAAAATTTTTTTTGGGGCTCCCCTCTACATTTCCTGACTCATGGCGACTTACCTATACAGTGGGCACATGTGTAGGGCAAAATAAAATTTTTATTTGATGTTTTGAAGGTTTTCTAGGCATTTGTAGTGCTGATACGTATTCCTCCATTGAAATTTGAATTTGGCGCCGTATGCAAATTAGCCTTCGCTAGCGTAACTTCGCTTCACTTAGCGAATCAACGCTAGCGCAACTTCGCAACCTTATGCTACCCCTGAGTGCAACTTCGGATTTTAGTGAATTTGCGAAGCGCTGGCGAAACTACGCCTGGCGAAGTGCGGCGAAGTGCGGCGAAGTACGGCGAAGTGCGGCGAAGTTCAGCCTGGCGCAACTACGAATCTTAGTGAATTTGCCCCTATGGCACGATTGACCCCTCTGCTATTTTCCTTTTCCAATAAATCAGTTACGTTTGATTGCACAGTAACCGTGTTGGATTGATTTTCTGCTGCATCGGCCTACACCAGGTACCGGGAGTTTGCAGGGAGTTGCACGGGTACACTGGGGGTCCAGGGCACACTACAAGCAGTTTTAGCCTAGTCACACACAGCCTAAATCCACAGCAAAAGCTACACCTACGGGTGCGCTACATATTATTTCAAGATAGTAACGATTCATATGGCTTCGATTACCATTTATAATAAATAGAAGGTGATGTTGTGTGCCGGGTTTCTGTTTATTATACACATAATAATACACATTATACACATAATCAGCTAACAGGACAAACTTTCCTAATGTAAACTTCTATCTAAGAAGCCTGAGGCCAAGAAGGGAAGCAGATATGGAGATTTCGTTTATGATTTGTGATGAGCAAATCTGTCCTGTTTCGGCGAAAGATTTGCGATACTCTGAGGCGGCAAAAAATGTGCAAAACGCATTGAAGTCACGGGCTTCAAAAACATTTTACACAATTTTTTCGCTTGCAGCAACTTATTCTCACTCCAAATGCATTAAAGTCAAGGAGAGTCAAATACAATTTCTTAGAGACAATTTTGTCTTGGCAACTTTTTTGTCCAAATGCATTAAAGTCAATGGGCGGCAAAAATTTTTACGCGCAGCAATTTTAACACGCGCAATTTGTTTTGCCGTGAATTTTTCTGCGGCTACGTTTTGCCGCAGTTTCGTTAAAAAAATTTGCAAAACTCATTCAAGTCAATGGGCTTCAAAAACATTTTACACGCAACAATTTTTTCGATCGCAGCACTTTTTTTTCAATCCAAATTCACTTAAGTGAAGGGGAGTCAAAAAAAGAGACAATTTTGGCGACTTTTTTGTCCAAATGCAAAAGTCAATGGACGTCAAAAAAATTTACGCTAATTTGGCTAATTTTTGCCGCAGCTTCACCACAGAGAATTGGGGGGGGGGATTATAGTGAGAGGAGTCAATTTGCAAAACTCATTCAAATCAATGGGCTTCAAAAACATTTTACACGCAACAATTTTTTCACTCGCAGCAATTTTTTCTCACTTCAAATTGTGAAGGGGAGTCAAAAAAATTTTCTTAGATACAATTTTGGCGACTTTTTTGTCTCTGCAACTTTTTTGCCCAAATGCATTAAAGTCAATGGACGTCAAAAAATTCTACGCGCAACAAATTTAAGCAATTTTTTTTTGCAGTGAATTGTTCCGCTGCTAATCTTTGCCACAGTTTCGTTAAAAAATGTGCAGGTGGCAAAATCGTCGCAAATCCATGCCTGCGAATAAATTTGCTCATCACTACTCATGATGCACTGTACGGCCCAGGACAAATATTTGCAAATAGCAAAACTAAGGTTTCTATAAGCAGAAATCTTCAAGATGTTCTCAATCATATACAATGAATGTGAAGCTGGATGCACCAACATGTGTTGGGCTCATACCTATAATTTTGCTACTGCCCCTGGGGCTTATTTAACAGGGTGAAAATAGGACTCACCAAAATTTATAAGATGAAAATGCGCAGTTCTCTGTTTACTTGTGTAGGATTTTTTGGAAAATGCTTAGCAAAAGATGAACTCTCATGCCCCCCTTTTAAAAAATCACATGCAAACAAATATAGTTCTGTGAAATGACCCTATGGCAAAATAATTTTAAGTTCTGTTTTCACTCTGATAAACATAACCCAATGTGAAGCTCGGATAATTGAAAGTATCTTCCATATTAATATGGAACTGTATGAAAAAAGAATTGCAATAAAAGGATTAAAAGGTACAGCATCTCCTCTTTTTAAAGCAGTCATTTTATTTAATGTGGTGCCTGTAATCAGCCACTATTGTAAGTTCTCTCTCTAACTCTCATGAGCTAGCATTAGAGTGAAGAGTTAACATCTGTTCATATCTATGATCTTTACCTTGTAAGACAAATTGGAAAACCTCTTCTTACTTTGCACGTCTTTTCTTAACTACAGTGAAACAGCCAAGTGATTACGAGATATGCCATGTTATGTGAGCTTGGCTCTCAAAGCAATGATGGAATATTCTGGTAGAGACGTGTCTGTATTTTAATTGATATACACAGAGATGTACAATTTATTGCAGTTGTCTCTCCATATCAAAGGGAAAAGCACAAAATCTCTTTGCTGGGGCATTAGAAGTCTAGACCCATGTTCCCATTAGTCATTGGTGAACAGTTGAGTTCTACTCTAAGGTGGATATGAGACCCTAGTTCTATTAAGAACTGACATCAGAGCAGAATAATATGGTAAGGGAGGCAGGGCTGAAGGGATTGGGTTTAGGCTAAAAAATAGAAAGGATGAGAGGCGGGAAGCCAGTCTTACCTTGGGAACAGCAGGAGGAACATCGTTTCCCAGCCCGCCCTCCCGCCCGAAAAGGAGGGTTGGGAGATAAGTCGCAGCTTATGAACAACAGGGGGAGCCCCCGTCTTACTTCCCAGCCATGCAGAACTCAAGCAGCTTTGTTTATGACGATCCCTAAGCAGCCCAGACCACACTGAGCATGTGCACAGTCTTAGTCTTGCAAAGATGTTTATCAAAGTTACAAGATGGTGACCCCCTGTAGCCAACTTTGAAAGCATAAATTATTTGTTTGATTAGGCTTGTGGTGCAGTAAGTTCATGGTTATATTTAGTATACAAAATACAGCATTTCTAGCCTTATTCTATTTTAGACTTTAATGCCCTTTAAGGAATAAAACAAGCTGCGGCCTTTTTCACCCATAATTATTGTCTGGAGTATTTTTGAGAGTAGGAGGGTGTTGGGGGCCGACATTGAGTCATACATAAATCAAGTAGCAGCACAGGGGCCTCCTCTCACTATAATCCCCCACCCCCAATTCTCTGTGGTAACCTCATATACAGGGCCCATGCTTCTCCCGTAGGTTCTCCTTTAATCCACACCTAAACACTTAATTTCCTGACCTGGCAAACAATTGACTCAATGGCTCTACTCCAATCTAACCATTCCTCGTTGGAACAACAGGCTGTCCTTTCTCACTAGTCTAACTAACTTTCACTCCTAGAGTGAGCTCAAGCCACCTTCTACCACTAGCTAGCCCTGAAGGAGTTAGTCTCTCAAAAATGTTCTGACCACATTGATCTTGGCCCTGCCTCTAGAAGATGTTCTTAGGCCAAAGAGGAAGTGTATAGCTCCTGCACTTCCTTATATAGGCTCCTGCAGGGGACAGGCTGACCTTAGGTCCAGCCACCTGCCAGCTGGACTAGCACATTGCCCAACCATTAACACATGAAAAATAAATGTCATTTTTCACCTCTTTACATTTTATTTTTTTTTGGTTCAAGTGAGATTTATTGAGAAAAAAAAAAAAACAAGATAGTTGTACAAACAATATCACAGCTCAGTGCACATAAAAAGGAACATGACCCAATACGCAGATTGGGTTTAGACATCCTGCAAGCACAGAATTTTGACCAAATAGATAAATACATGACAATCATAAGCATTGTACCTCAACTTACTGAAAAAATAAGAGTTTTCGCTAGTAAATGGATCTTCTGAACACTGTAAACTCACATCGTTATTGATAGCAATGACATAAACAAATAGCAGTTCCCTGAAACGAACTGCATCCTATGATTTGACCTTAAGGCTGTTCGTATCTGAAAAAGTTGTGCGCAATCTAGTAGCGTAGGATTAGTGGGCTGCAACTTAATCAAGCGTTAGGTAATTACTACCGACTCCCTAGGCTTATTCAAACAGGCTCCAGGATCCATAGCTGCCAAATAGCGGTGTTAGCCTTAGTAGAACCCTTCTTTACATTTTATTTACATGCTATTTTTCACCCCCAAGGACAAATTATGCAAAAAGTAGGATTGCACATTTGAATATGATTTTGGACACAATTCTGGCATAATAATTTTGGCAGCGCAAGAATGCAATTGCATCCAATGAATGAAAACCTGTGCAATTGTTTGTATACATTTTTATTTAATAGAAACATGTTGTTGTCAAAATGGTAAGATCTGTAATTGTGCTGTTTCTGGAGGGGGGCATCTATGCGGAACTAGTGATGGGCGAATTTATTTGCCAGGCGCGAATTCGCTGGCGAAAATTCACCGGCGTCAAAAAAAAATGGACACCGGCTTCTGTGTTTTGGATTCCAGCGCATTTTTGTCAAAAAAACAGAAAAAAAAAATTCACAAATTTTTCGTCGTTTTGCGAAATTCTGAGCAAATTCGCAGATCACTATGCGGAACCCCTCATAAATACATTGTTGCTGGACACAGACTGGGCTGCATTCAGGGAGGGAACCTTGATCTCCAATTCTCACAATGCCTTGCCTCCTCCGTCAATAAGTTGGCCTCTGCTTGCATAGTTTTAAGAATCAGAACTAGCATTTCATAGATATATGACACAAAAAGAAAAGCAATGACCCTAAAACAAATAAAAACGGTCAATTAACGTATAATGCAAAGTTCTTGATTTATGCTAAAAAAATTGGGGGGGGAGAGAAGAGATAAAGACCTTGAAGATCATTTATCGTAATATTTCATCAAAGAATATTGTGCTAAAATTCTCAGTCTAAATGAAAGTGCTTTATACAATTATATTCCATTCATAGCATTCATGCCTGCTGAGGGCGGCTGCAATATTATTGGGAATTAGAGAACAAGATAGCGTAAGGTGTCATCAAAGAGTACTGTGCTATAATTATTGATGCAAACAATTGTGTAGTTAATAATTACATTCTATTCATTCAGCCATACCTTTTTAGCTGCTATTAATGTGCTTTTCAGAATCCAACTTGAATCTGTGTTTCAGGTTGTTACCATATCACAATGAGAGAGAGAGAAAAGAGAAAGAGCAGAAAAAAGAAAACAGCAAATATTCTCTTCCTTCTAACACACACATTAATAACCAGAATCAATCATCCCAACATTTGCTGAGTGGCATGAAAATATTAATGAGATGTTTCACTCTATACATTCTGCTTGATTCAAATAAAATATTTAATAAAAAAAAATGTAAACCATTTGTCAGCATGGCCTCAAAAAAGGAAACTATCAAAGATTTCATATTTAAAGGGGGAACTCCGGCTTCCAAGCCAAAATTTAATTAAGAGTACCACATAACACAGAAACCTCTAATATACCCATCACCATTCAAAAAGTATGAATAAATGCCATTTTCTATGATGCAATCCAGCTCCAGTGTAACAGTTCTTCTCATTCTTTATCATTTGAAATCCTGGCAGGGAAGGAGGGACTGAAACACTGATTAAATGAGCAAAAATTGGGACTTAAAGAGCATGTAAAGGCAAAAAAATAAAATCTCATTTTTACTATCTTTAATGAAAAAGAAACCTATCTCCAATATACTTTAATTAAAAAATGTGTACTGTTTTTATAAGAAACCTGACTGTATGCAGTGAAATTCTCCCTTCATTTACAGCTATGGATAGGAATTGTCAGACGGTCCCTAACTGCTGAGCAGGGAAACAATCATACTTATGAACAGCAGGGGGAGCCTCCGCCTTTCTTCCCAGCCATGCAGAACTCACACAGTTTTGTTTATGATGATCCCTAAGCAGCCCAGACCACACTGAGCATGTGCACAGTCTTAGTCTTGCAAAGATGTTTATCAAAGTTACAAGATGGTGACCCCCTGTAGCCAACTTTGAAAGCATAAATTATTTGTTTGATTAGGCTTGTGGTGCAGTAAGTTCATGTTTATATTTAGTATACAAAATACAGCATTTCTAGCCTTATTCTATTTTAGACTTTACATGCCCTTTAACCCCCATGACTTCTGCTCCTGGATGATACGATATGACAAAGAAATATCAGTGTAGTATTAAAAGGCAATATTTATTCATAACCATGTCATAAAAAATGTAAGTTTAAAACCATATTAAAAACAAGCAGTACTGCATTTGAAAGAAGGGATCCCCGCCCCAGAGGTTGCTGGACCTCACCACCCGATTAGTGAAAATCGAATGTGGGGGAGAGTAAATGGTGTAAACTTGCATTTAGCGCTGTATTATGTGCTCAAATGTGACGCTACAACCACGTGTTTCTGAGCATAATATCCACTTCCTCAATACAACTATTTGTTATGTAACCTTAATGTAATAAATATCTGAATGAAAATAGGAGGGTGATTTAAACAACCTGTTTGTTGACAGTGTCTTGAGATCTACTGATCACCAGCTAAGGGTCTACTGGTAGATCCCAATCTACCTTTTGGGCACCCCTGTTCTAAAACAAATGCATAAAGATAACGCACAGTTCCAAAATATTCAATTAACATGTATAGGTGTAAGTATTTTATTTAGCTGGTATTGCCCCTTAATATAAGTCACCTCCCCCATATTCCCTCTCTGTAATGCAATGAGTGTAGAGGTAGAATTGTCAGAGTGATAAAGGGAGGTCACACGTTCATTAGCCCAGTTTGGGGCTGCGATGTGCCGCTGCTGTAATTGCAGTCTGAGCTGACAAATCTCTGGCTCCCTCGGCAGAGTTGGCCTTGGATAATCCTGCTGATGTTATAATTCCAGCTCCTTTCTAGTCATTCTCTTTCTTTCGCTCTTCTCACTAAATGTAATAACTTACCTCTAAGGATAAGTGTGTGGGCTGCTGCTACATTAAAAAGAGGCTTTGTATCTGCAGGTGCATTCTGCTCACAGATCTCGTTTAGGTTTTATTCATCTTTATATGCACCGGCCTTGCCGCAGATGTTTAATTCAGGAACATAATGTATCATACAGTATATATATATATATATATATATATATATATATATATATATATATATTTATATATATATATATATATATATATATATATATATATATATATATATATATATGTTATCTGTAAGAAGTATTCAGTTTAAAAAGTTGTGCTTAAAAGCTCTGATGTATCTGCACATTTTGTATTCATTATCATCATCATTTTGCACATGCAATAACATGATCGTGAGCTGTCATTCTGCTGAAACCCAAAATTAAATGCCATCTGAAGACTCCAATAAAAGACTTTCCGCCAGTGGCCATCACCACCTGCTTGTTGAGCCCATGAAGCAGCATTTTCTGGGTGGTCATATTATTCTGCCACAGCTAAAAAAGAGGCAGGGGGTGTTGCTTGTCCATGCCCCTCTGTGTCAGACAATGATCCTCATCCCTTGGTAATGGAAGGCATCAGCAGACTAAAAAAACAGACCCAATCTAATGGGATCTCATGATGATCAATCAAAACTGCCACTCAATGGGACCTCCCAAGCAAGGGGCAGGCAATTTTGTTGATTGATTTTGTCATTCAGTCACTGTGATCATTATCAAGTTAATGGGAAGGCTGCCCAGTCCTATTTGGTACAAATCAGACTAGCATTTAATCTTAGATGTACCCTGAAATGGATAATATGATGAGAATCAGCCATTAAACTATAAGCCCAAAAGTAATACTTATGGAGATACTGACATTAGAAAATAACCATAATTTATATCCATCATAACATTGTCTTTGAATGCTATTTATAATGTTGCCATAAAAGTATTTGCCCGATGCTTTCACATTACCTTTCTTACCCCCATGTTCCTCTATGAGGGGGCTGCCATATTTGTGCAGCAGGAGTCCGTTAGCATTAGAAACTCCAACTGACAGGCTGAGATGGGACAGCCAGGTTGGCAAAACAGTCAGGTTTAGGAACTACAAGTAATAATTACTTACAAAAGCAAAACAAGCTGCAAAAAATGGTCAACCTGACCTATAGGCAACTTTTGATGTAGATTAATATTTTGAAAATAAATTTTTTTGTGTCAGTATCACTTTAAGTAATAGATAGTTTATAGTTTATCAAATTAAGTGACATATTAAAGAATCTTGCCAAACTGGTATATATATTTAAATAAATATTGTCCTTTTACATCTCTTGCCTTGAGCCACCATTTTGTGATGGTCTGTGTGCTGCCTCAGAGATCACCTGACCAGAAATACTGCAGCTCTAACTGTAACATGAAGAAGTGTGGAAGCAAAAGACAGAACTCTGTCGGAGTTCATGGGCGCCATCTTCAGCCGATTCAGTAATCTTCAGAATGAGACCGGCACCTCTGCAATTTTCGTGAGTTTCGGCGCATGCCCAGTTGTCGCGAAACAGAAAATTGCTCCAACTGCACCAACATGCCAGTCTCATTCTGAAGATTACCGAAGCCGCTCAAGATGGCGCCCGTGAACTACGATGCCTGAATCTGCACCGAGGGGTAAGTAAAACGTTAGGGGCATTTGCCCAGAGTAACACTTAGGCTGGGGAGAGGAGGGAGGGGGGTCTATGAAGGGTAGGGACAGGGGCAGGCCCGGACTGGCAATCTGTGGGTTCTGGCAAATGCCAGAGGGGCTGCTATAAGTTGCTATAGGCAGTCACTATATTTTGGGCTGGTGGGATGCTGTTTGGGCTGCTGTGTGGCCTGTTTGGGCCTCTGTGTACCTGAAATGCCAGGGCTTATTTTGAATGTCAGTCCAGGCCTGGACAGGGGTGATCCTGGTCCCTCTGCCGCCTGAGGCAATAGAAGTTGCTGCCGCTTCCCCCTCCCCCGTGCGCTTACCTTTTTGCGCCTGAGGGGGTCCAGGGGGGTCCACGAGGGCAGCAGAAAGGGCCAGTACGCTAGTGCAGAGAGTCTAACTGCGCTCTCTGCACTAGAAGAGCCGAATTTCCGGTTTGAAAACTGGAAATTCGGCTCTTAAAGTACCAGGAGTGGCATTTTTGCCGCCCCTGGTACCTAGAGGGGCGCTGCCGCCTGAGGCAACAGCCTCAACTGGCTTCATTGGCGATACCCCCAAAATAAATAGGGATGTAGCGAACAGTTCGCCTGCGAACTTGTTCGCGCGAACTTCGACCGTTCGCGTCCGCCTAATGTTCGCGAACGTTTGGGAACGTTCGCAATTTGAGTTCGCGACCATTCGACCGCTAAAATCGAACGATTTCCATTCGTTCGACCGATTTCCATTCGTTCGAACGATTAAAATCCCTCGACCGTTCGATTCGAATGAAAATCCATCGATCGAACGATGAAAATCCTTCAAACGTTCGAATCGAACGAAAAATCCTTCGAACGTTCGAATCGAACGATTTAGCGGGTGTTCGAAGTTCGCGAACTGTTCGAGAACCGTTCGCATTTTTTGCCGGTGTTCGCGAACGGCGTTCGCGAACACCAAAACGGCAGTTCGCTACATCCCTAAAAATAAACACTTAAGCAACAGATTAATATCATATTAAGTGACATATTAAAGAATCTTATAAAACTGGTATATATACTTAAGTAAATATTGTCCTTTTACATTTCTTGCCTTGAGCAACCATTTCGTGATGGTCTGTGTGCTGCCTCAGAGATCACCTGACCAGAAATACTGCAGCTCTAACTGTAACAGGAAGAAGTGTGGGAGCAAAAGACTGAGATCTCTCTATTTATTGGCTCATGTGACCAGTGTGGGACTGGGACACTAAAGAACCATAGCCCAGGGGCCCACTCTCAGTACTATTATTCTTCTTCTCCTCACTCAACCTCTATTCTCATAGTCTCTATTCTTTACATACTATACCGTAATATATTATTCCATCTATTTAGCCTCTTTGTTCTCAAAGAAATAGGAAATGGCCATGAAATAGGCCAAATGTTTAGCAGCACAAGGGCCTCCTGACACCTGGGCCCACCGGGAGTTTTCCTGGTATCCCAGTGGGCCAGTCCGACACTGCGTGTGACCTAACAAGTATAGTTTGTTGGTATGTCTGGTGCGTGACGCGCAGCCAGGCCCCGCCCCCCTCCGTACCGCCGCATTAGCCCGCATTTCTCAGTGGCGCACCCCCTGCTCCCCCGGTAGTTCCGCCACTGCCCTAACTCCTAGTCTGCAGCTTGGTCAGATATCCCTAAACATAACCTAGGTCAACCATGCTCAATTGTAACAGCTGAATTAGCTTAGCTTAGGTACCTTTAGCATCTGTCAGTAACAAAGTCTTTGCCGTTGCCTTACCTGTCTAATAAAATTTTACCCTCAGCAGGTAACGCTCTTTATAAATTCATGATTTGCTGTCCACTACGACAGGCCAAGCGGCAGATGATTCAGCAGAACATCTACACCTCCACACAATGCAACTCCAGCCATCTGTTATTTAAATATATATTTAATGGTAACATTATCATACTGATGCATTGCACTGAAAGATAAGCCACATTGCGGGCCTGCTTTCCCCATGATGCCATTTACTAGAGCTTAGTGGTGTCTGATTAAGACATATGGCTCCATTCACTTTTTAATGCGTGCCGAATGCCGGCGCTGCCTATAGTGCTGAGCAGTGTTCATTAAATTCACGTGCCACTTCACACATTATTTATTAAAATATGCAGCATGTAATTATCTACTATTCTGCTTTTTAGCAAAATACCCCCTTTCCTAGGAGCAGGAGGGTCCGAGCAGCAGTGCAGTAATGCCTGTGAATAAAAAGGCACTGAGGCTAATGGAAGTACTTCCCGAGAGCTGGAATTAGCTCGCTGCAGCCATTCAATGGGATTGTTGTGATTAAAGTAAATAAATAACATTTGCCCCACGCGTACAAGTGCGAAGGATGTGACACATGCCAGGTTTATTCAGTGTAGGGACACGTGTGTGTGTGTTTGAATTTAACGAATACGTAATATGATTAAAGTGAAAAATTTCAACACACGTCAATAACTCCCAATGGAGACAATAGACATTATATCAAACCCACCTTGAAATACTGAGGCCTGTGGACATTTGGATACATTAACTTCCTGTACCCAGATACGGGTATAGGACCTGTTATCCAGAATGCATTGGACATGGGGTTTTCAAGGTATGGGGTCTTTCCCTAATTTGGATTTTCATAAATTAAAGCTACTAAAAAATCATCTAAACATGAATTCAAACCAATAGGATTGTTTTGCCTCCAATAAGGATTCATTTTATCTTAGTTGGGATCAAGTACAAGGTGCTGTTTTATTATCGCAGAGAAAAAGGAAATCATTTTTAAAAAATTTAATTATTTGATGAAAATGGAGTCTATGGGAGATGCCCTTTCTGTAATTTGGAAATTTCTGGATAACAGATTACTGGATAATGGATTGGATTTTACAATCCAGTGACCAGATGTGTGCTTTTTAGAAAGGGGGAAGGGTCAAGGAACAGAAAGGCATATAAGAGGGGCAATGAAAGGAATAGTTTACCGTTGAGTTAATGTTTGGTATGATGTAGAGAGTGATATTCTGAGACAATTTGCAATTGGTTTTCATTTTTTATTATTTGTGGTTTTTGAGTTATTTAACTTTTTATTCAGCAGCTCTCCAGTTTGCAATTTCAGCAATCTGATTGCTAGGGTTCAAATTACCCTAGCAACCATGCACTGATTTGAATAAGAGACTGAAATGTTGCCTAGAAATGACCATTTTATAACATACTTAGGGTGGTGGCAGACAATGCTACTGGGGGAGATTGTCACTTCTTCTAGTGCAGGGGTCAGCAACCTTTATTATCAAAAGAGCCATTTTGCCCCCTCTTCCACTAAAGAAAAACAGTTTGGAGCCGCAAAACATAACACAGCTTATAAACTTTTAAAAGTTTTACATTTTTTTTCATTTTAACTGTTACAACAACAGAATAAAACAAACAGAAGTGCAGCGTGTGTATGTGTAGGCCTACTTTGAAATAAATTATACACTGAATAGCCCTATTAAATACTAGTGTTCTCGGCTTTTTAAAGGCGAGGGCTATAGACGTCATTAAAATATGCGTCACATCCTCCTCTATAGCCCTCGCACCTGCTGCAGCTGAACTCTAGAGGCTTCTCTTGTCTGTCATTCCTGGAACGTATATACAGCCCTCACACCTGCTGGCAGCTTCCTGAGTGTGCGACCATGGTAAGCTAACCGTTAGCACACTCAAAAAGCCGCCAGCAGGTGCGAGGGCTGTATAGACGATGTGACAGGCAAAGCCACAAGACTGAGCCGCAGCAAGCAGGATGAAGAGCCGCATGAGGCTCCGGAGCCGCCTACCCCTGTTCTAGTGACTAATCTCCTCTAAATGCCTTCCTGCCTGCTAGAATATAAATTGCCGGCAGGAAGGCACTCGGAACGCTTCGTTTTCTGAAGTCGCTCGAAGTTGCCTCACGAGGAAACCAAAAAAGTTAACTTAAAGGCGAACCACCCCTTGAACAGTCAGGCAGGGATTAGGTGAGAGCAATATGGGGGAGTAGGACAACTTGTGCCTCAGATAGCTAAATATCTCTGAACACTCTACAGTACCCAGTGAAATACAGAATCAGTCACAATCATTAAGACTTAATGTCATTCTCTGGCAAATTTCCCCTTTGACAATGAGCTGTTCTGTGTTTCTTTGTGCAATGCGGGGGATGGGAGAGTTGCAACTCATACTTTGTTACATAATAGATGTATAAAACTGCAAGTGTCTTTAGAAACCATAACATTTTCCCACTCTGGGACATTGCCACTATAATATTATATTCTTCTTAGTGATTTGCACACTTTGTAGCTATGACTATGGGGTAAATAATTTGTATTCCTTAGGTGCTACATGGTTATATTTTACAATACATCACTGTTACCTCTATGGCACTAAGGTAGGTGGAGAAGCCATTTGCAGAGAGTCCCAGCATCAGGGGTCCTTGGCAAAAAACATAGATAATAGCACAAAGGAAATAACCAGTGGTCCTCCAGCTGCTGTGGCCAAAATAAATGTTGTAGTTCTACAACATCTGGAGGGCCACAGGTTGGAAAATTGTATCTAATACCTCTCATTAAACATAAACTCCTAAAACGGCAAGACTTTTAAATTCATTCCAATTTCTGCCATTTACTGTTACCTATAATCGATATTACTGGAGCAGATCCCAGTGCTTATCGTTTTTAGAAGCCTTCCATTTTGACTTCCTTTTTCCCTGGCATGCAAAAAGAGGTCAGGGAAGATTTCAGAGAAAATAGCCATTTGTTCCTACTTGACAAACAGGAGCCGATGAGCTCACGGCTAGAGGTTCACACAAGGACAGATTGACTTGTCCCTAGAGATTCCCTATAGACTCTTACAATTAGAGGTTTTAGCAGCTGTGAACTCAGAATACTTGGACTTGTCCATAACACCTGGGGTTCAGCAGATGCCAAACTCGACTTATTTAGCAGAGCTAGAAGGGATGATGTAGAGGTTAAGTGATCGACCCGAGAGTGCCAGGCTAAAAGAGAAAAACGCAGTGACACAGCAGCTGAGTTTGCACGGATCTTCATGGAACCCAATTATCCAACAACACCAACAGTAAAATCCATCTCTCTCCAGACTGTCCTTGTGCAGCCAAGCTGGAAGTGTGTTTTTCTGCTCTCAGGTAACGTTACTCTAAATCAGAGATCCCCAACCTTTTTTACCCCATGAGCCATATTCAAATGTAAAAAGAGTTGGGGAGCAACCCAAGCATGAAAAAGTCCATTGGGGTGCCAAATAAGGGCTGTCATTGGCTATTTGGTAGCCCCTATGTGGACTGACAGCCTACATAAGGCTCTGCTTGGCACTATACTTAGTTTTTATGCAATTAAAACTTGCTTCCAAGCCTGGAATTTAGAAATAAGCACCTGGTTTGAGGACACTGAGAGCAACACCCAAGGGGTTGGAGAGCAACATGTTGCTCACAAGCTACTGGTTGGAGATCACTGCTCTAAATCATATCCCCAAAGACTTTAAATCTGGGCAAAAATACAAAATCCTGGAAATGGCTGGCCTTTCGAGTACATGAAATGTAGCAGTACAAAGTGCAAGGCAGTGCAACATATAATATTCAGTGGAATGCAGGTTGCTTGACGAAATGTATCTCATACATCACTGCTGTCCAATTCTTATTGGGGCTTGGGGGTGGGTGGAGTTGGTGCATTTAACAATATGCTGCACCATGTTATGGTGGTCACCAACTTTATTCCATCAAACTGTAAACAATGTAGTTTTGGTCTTCTCATCTACTCTTGGCCTTCAAGGTATTGTTCCTGTCGGTTCTGCCAATCTCGCTGTGAATTTTAATACTTCTTTTATATCGCATTAGAAATTTGAAAAGGGAGACTTAAGGTGGCCATAGATGTAAAAATTACAATCTTTCCTGGAAAGGAACTTTCCTTTCATTTCAATACACAGGTGTAAAAACAGTAGAATTCTACCTGTATCTGACAGTTCAGCACTAACAGTGGCCGATGTTCTGGTTACTTCGAAGGTGTCCAATCAAAATTTTCCACCTGGGCCGATCAGTGAGCCAACCAATATCCAGGCCTACTGTCGATATCGGTCAGCTCGTCTCCTGTATGGCCACCTTTACAGCAATCAGTGGCAGATCTTCCCAACCTTCTCTAGCAATGACCTTCTCTAGCATTGACCTTCTCTAGCAATGTGTTGTTAGTGATGAACTTTAAAAAGGAGATTGGTTTTCCTTCTGTTAAGAGCATTAGGTCCTAGACTCTGTGGGGCAAATTCACTAAAGCGCAAAGTGGCTAATGCTAGTTCAAATTCGCCAGTGTAACGTCATTTTGTTTCTTCGTCTATTTACTAACGGGTGCTGGTGTAAATTCGCTACCGAAGTGGACCTACTCTAGCACTACTTTGCACCCTTATGCCAGGCGAAGTTGCGATATGGCGAAAGGATGTAGCTACGCTAATTCATTAACTTGTGCATTTTACTGAACGTAAAAATGCGCCAGACTTGCCTTTAAGTCCCAAAAAACGCTGGCGTCTTTTACTTTTTTAAGGGTGATAGGCTGAAAAAGATCATAAATTTTTTTGGGGGTACCCTCCTTCCCCCCTACCTTTCCTAACATATGGCACCTAAACTATACAGTGGGCACATGTATAGGGCAATATAACAACTCTATTTTATTTTATGAAGCTTTCCCAGACGTAGTGTATTGTAATGTATTTGCTGCTACATATACGTCCATTGTACTTTAACTTGGCGCCGTATGCAAATTAGTCATTGCCAGCGCAACTTCGCTTTGCTTGACGTATTAACGCTAGCGCAACTTCGCTACCTTTCGCCTCCCTGAGCGCAACTTCGAATTTTAGTGAATTAGTGGCGCCCTGTAAATTTGCACCTGTGTGTAGGGGTCTCTGTGGTAAATGCCTATTTTTGCCCTAGATGCTCTTGAAGACCCAATTTCTTGGCCTCTAGATATTTTAGGGGTAATAGAGGGACAACAAATGCAACCTTTTCATAAATCTGTAACCTTGTTTGTGCCATATATTGGAAAAAAACCTAGTTGGGCTCCTCCAATCCAGGCTCATTCTCCACTCCCTGCTCTGATTCTGGACTTTCAGTGCTCCTCCCCTACCCCTCCCCGATCACGGCAGCAAGGCAGCTTGCAGCGAGTTTGACAACTGGAGTGTGGGGCCCAGGAGTCCCTGAAGTGACTGGTGGGCTCCGGACACCTCAATCCAACATTGATCTGGTGCACAAATGTCTTGGAAGAGAATAGTTCATGGTACACCAGTCTTAAAGACTTTTATTTCATGTGACATTTAGGAGCTCAAGCAGCATCTTTTCAGATACTTCTACAAAGATAACATGTTCCCATTAAGGCAGCCCACATTCGTTTTGCTGTTTCTGTATTAGGATTGGCCGTGGGGTAATTGTAGGCAATGGTGCAAAGTGCCAAAATAATTTATATAAGCAATGCCAAAGTATAATAATGAAGTAACCAAAAATATAAATAATTAAGAAGAAGAACTCACGATTCATCCCAGTCCAGGTGCTCATAAATATACTGCAAAGCTCAAATGTGAGAATCTTCAAAAATTACATATGTTGAATTAGTAAAAATAAAACAGCATTTATTAGGCTTTGTCCTTTGTCCTATTAAATGTTGTTTTATTTTTACTAATTCAGCATATGTAATTTTTGAAGATTCTCACATTTGAGCTTTGCAGTGGCCGTGGGGTATCAGATGCCTGTAGTGGGTATGAAATAAATCCCCTTCTTCTTCTTTACTCTCCACGGGGCACACACTTTATTGCACAAATCAAATGCGAATAGGTTTGAGTGAAACTCAACATTTCATTTTTTATTTGCAATTTAGTTGCAAGCATTTTTTCCTACTCTTTTATAGGATAAGGGTTTCTAAAAGTCCCCATTAGATTTTATAGTTGTCTTATTTCCACAAATGGCATCCTGCAAAGAATATTTTGACAACAGCCACAAGCTTTTAACATAATTTTCCTTAATGCATTCTTGAAGTCACAATTTTAGTCCATTTTAAAACACAGAAACCCAGTGAACAGAGCGATAATGTACAGTATAATATAACAATGCAATTGTGTATGTCAGGCTCTGTAAAGTACTTTATATACAGTCAGTATCAGGAAACTTATAACCCAGTACAGAGCCTACAGCATCCCTTTAACTAGAACAGTTTGTAGTAGTTGTTCTAGGCAGCACCGTGGGAAGTTTTAATTTAACTTTTTCTGCAAACAAACAATGGGACACATCCGGAGCAGTCATTATAATATGGCACATTCTTCACCAAATTAGTCACAACGCATGCCATTCACTTTCTCTATGCGAGCCAGGATAAATATAGCTCTATAGAGTAACATGGCAAGCTGTTCCTTCTAAATCATTCTGATTTATTAACCAATATGCAGCTTAATAGATTTGTCCATATGCTAAGAAGCTCAAACTCGAATGCCGATGGAGCACATGGTTTTGTTAACAGACACTTTTGCTAAAAGTGTGGTGATCATCTCCAAACTCCTTCCAACATCTCAGCACTTTGTTTAAAATTAGATAAATAGTATGTGAAATCCAGTGTTCCATCTGTTTCTTATTGCTAATATTGCCTGTATTATGGGTTATACACACAGTACCTACACAGCCACATTCTTAACAGTATTCCAGAAGATAGTGTAGATGTTTTTATTTGTTCACCAGAGGCAAGCTAGAAGAGGCATGCTCATATAAAGGGTGAGAGTTGGATGGCCATTGCACTTGGGGCCCTGTGAGCCACAGTCAAACATAAAAAAGTTGGAGAGCAACATTAGTATGCAAAAAGTTCAAGGAGATGCTGTGTTTGGTATTTGTTACTTGCACTGGCAGCCTACGGGAGGTTCTGTTTGACAGTACACATGGGGGCAGATATACTAAGGAGCAAAGTGGCTAACGTTAGTGTCAATTCGCTAGCGTGAGCACCCACAGGGACAACGGCAATTTTGCTAGCGAAACGGTCAATCACACTCTATCGCCAGTCGACTTTTCGCTCTGGCGAACGGACGTTACTCCGCAAATTCACTAAAATGCGGATTTTACTGCACGTTACCTCTTTCGCCAGAGTTGCCTTCGCCACCACAGACCAGGTTCAAAAGTTTTTGACTGGGTGGTCATTTTAACTGCCTCTCTTTAGAGGTGCATTTTTATATAACCACCCAAACAAATGTTGAGCAATTTACATTTTCCTTTTACATTTCATGATATTAGCAGTTTTACGCTGCAAATAACGGTAGGGTATCCATTATCCGGAAACGTATTATCCAGAAAGCCCCAAATTATGGAAATGTCGTCTGGCATAGACTCCTTTTTATCCAAATTAGCCAAATTTTTAAAAATGATTTCCTTTTTCTCTGCAAAAATAAAACAGTATCTTGTACTTGATCCGAACTAAGATATAATTGATCCTTATTGGAAGCAAAACCAACCTATTGGGTTTATTTAAATTTAACATGATTTTCTCTTATCCAGAAAGCTCCAAATTATGGAAATGCTGTCTGGCATAGACTCCTTTTTATCCAAATTATCCACATTTTTAAAAATGATTTCCTTTTTCTCTGCAAAAATAAAACAGTATCTTCTACTTGATCCGAACTAAGATATAATTAATCCTTATTGGAAGCAAAACCAACCTATTGGGTTTATTTAAGTTTAACATGATTTTCTAGTAGGGTATGAAGATCCAAATTACGGAAAGATCCATTATCTGGAAAGCCTGAGCATTCTGGATAACAGGTCCCATACCTGTATAATGAATTTGCTACAAGAATGACCCCTAACATAATACTGAAAAATAAAGGCTTAGTTCTCTAACTGTTGATTCCAGAGTTCTGTTCTGAGCAGTCCTGAGGCTAAATTTATTGTAAAATATGCAATATTGATAGTGTGCAGATAGTAATATAGCTTTTTCCTCCTTGTATTTATGCATCTGCTGATGTCCCTTTTATGAGTTAAGAAGGAACTCTAATAAAATGTTAATTTTGGTTAGATTGAATCCAGTTGGATGGCTGGATGGTCTGTTGAAGGTGCCACACATGCCCCAAACATTGGATGGTATTGGAGGAATCAGCTAAATGTACAGCAATCTTTAGACTAGAACTTCTCTACTGCTGTATTTGTAGTTGTCCAGGCAGATTGGATGGTATAGATTTGTCTCTGCTTAGTGTAGCTGTTTCTTAGCCCCACCTAGCTTGTGTACAGCAGATAAAAAGATCCCAGCAAAAGAGGCTCAATAACACTGGTAGCAAGACCAAGAAAAACAGGGATTGGGTAACAGCTGGTTCTTTGGCAGAAGGTAATTGTATAGTATAATATTAGTGCTGGGGGTTGTAGAGTTACCTGGACCTCAATAAGTATCTTCTTTGTGTACAAGAGCAGTTGTTACCCTGTTGGGTGACTTTATGGACATGGGATTCTTTATTGTGACAAAAAATGTTTTCACCTTGTAAAAGTCGAGTTGTTAAAGATGGTACAACCCTAAATATATCTGAGAAATGAAAATGAATAAACACATTAACATATCAATGGCGTATTTATTATTCCGATAAAAACCTTTTCTTTTAAGGAAGATGATAGGAGTCAGTTCATCTCAGAAGTGTATATATTTGAAATACAAAAATAGAGGTGTTGTGTGTATAAAGAAAAGAATCCCAGAACTGGTGACACCTCACTCATTGTAATGTTCTTAGAGGCAATAAAAAGAAACCCCTCTTTTGGGCTTTCTCAAGTCTTTTCACCGTGCAACTGCTATTGTCACGTATTTCATTGAGCCTGAGATCTTTGACAGTTCTTTCAGACAAAATGACATGAGAAAAACACACCAGCTATTCTCTTCTAGTCCACAGCCTTTAATATATGCAAAATGTGCAAAATAACAAAAATAAGTGATAAAAAAAAAACAGAGAAGCCAAAGATTTTTTTTTTTTTTTTTGTGAGTGGCTGTTTAAGCTGTCGTGTCGACAATGCACTGCACAAAGAACATACTATTTATATATTAATGCATTCAAAGGAATATAAAAACCTGACCTAGGAGCAGGAAAAGAAATCACACTTTTATTTCCTACTAGACTAAGGCCACATTGCTCAATGTTGTTGGACATCATAAAGCAAGTCAAGGGCAAATATTTATGGATTTCCAGGATACTATCTTTCAAAGTCAGCATTGAATTTACATTGTGATTGTGTGGAGCCTGATGGAGAGGAAACTTAAAGGAATTCTTAATCATTTTGCAGGAGGTTTCTGTGCTGCTTCTTGAGTGTATTGGGCTAGAACTTTAGTATATACTGACAAGTAGAGAACCTACAGAAAGAAAATCACCAGCGATCGATCTAACCCATGCTGTGGCATTGACCAACTGCTATAAACACCCTTGTGCAAGTACTCGTCTAACCAACAATCTGAAGTTGACCAGCTACTAGAAATGATAAAAATGCCAAAAAGCTCTTCACGTGCACGACATGTAACATAAAGCCTTGTTGTAAAGAAAGTACCTGGTGGTCTAGTGGGGGTGTATCGGGGACGCCCATTGCACCCGCGGAGGGGACGCCCATTGCATTCTCTTCTTCCTGTGCCAATGTGCACTCTGTAGTAAAAGACCACTTCCGGGTTTTGTGTGCAGTGTCACGTGATGTCATCGCGCTGCAGCTTGAAATTTAAATTTCTAGTGTGATTTCTAGTTACTTCTGTGTTTTCTGACTCTGCCTGTTCTTGATCAAGTCCTGTAAGCTGCCTGTCCCGACCTCTGCCTGTACCTTGACCACTCTTTCGGATCCCATCTAGTTGATATATATACTGGTATGTTGACCCGGCTTGTGACCCCAACTATGATCTACTATCCTGTTACTGTACCTCTTTGTCTGCCTGGTATTCTGACCCAGCCTGTGACCGCAACTACTCTTAGCCTCCTGATTTTGTACTACACTGTCGGTTTGGTGTTTGACCTGGCTTATAATTCCGACTATGCTCCCTGTTCTCCAATTCTGTACCACAAGCGGGTTCCCTTGACTGCCTAGAACTTTCTCCCTGGTCTTCTCACGCTAAGACCTGATGGCACCCGAGTAGCGGAGGGCTCCTCCCGAAGTGAAAGGTGGCTGTTAAAGGAGAAAGACTGAGCTTGACCAGGGTTTGTTCTTGGTCTGGGATACAGTTGTAACACTTGTGCCAAATATATAGCACTGCCCAGTGGCGTAACTAGTTGTTACTGGGCCCCATAGCAAATTCAATTTAGGGCCCCAAAATATTTATAAGTTGGCCTATTTTACCAAGATATATTAAAATTGCTAATTAATTAGGGTCTCACTGGGCCCCCTACACTCCTGGGCCCCCCTGCAACCGCAGGGTCTGCTTCCTCTATAGTTACGCCCCTGGCACTGCCTTAATGGAAAAATAAACCCTAAAGTTAAAAAAACCTGACCCTACATAGACCCCCCTTCCTCCTCCCCCAGCCTAGCTGCTGCCCTGGGCAAATGCCTCTAAGTCTTTAGTTACCCCTCGGCAGGCCCGGACTGGCAATCTGTGGGTTCTGGCAAATGCCAGAGGGGCTGCTATAAGGTGCCATAGAAAGTCATTATTTAGTGGGCTGGTGATGGTTGTTTGGGCCTTTGTGTGGACTGATTGGGCCTCTGTGTACCTGAAATGCCAGGGCCTATTTTAATTCTCAGTCCGGACCTGCCCCTCGGTGCAGATTTTGTACAGCAGAGTTCACGGAGGCCATCTTCAGTCACTTCTGTAATCTTTGGGTCTTCTCCTGGCGCTTCGGCAATTTTCATGAGTTTTGGCGCATGCACAGTTGTCGAGAAACAGGAAATTGCTCCAACTGCACATGCGCCGCTATGGCACTTCCTTCCCAAAAATTACCAAGGAGAAGAAGATGGTGCCCGTGAACTCTGCTGGACAGAATCTGCACCGAGGGGTGAGTAAAGACTGAGCATTTGCCTGGGGTAGCAGCTAGGCTGGGGTGGAGGAGGGAGGGTTTTTTGTAGGATAGGGTCTTTTACTTTAGGGTTTGCTTCTCCTTTAAAACCACAAACAAGAGATTAACTCTCATAGAAAGCATTATGGATGGAGACATGCAAAAAACTCATTCATATCCCTGTGGCCAACTATGCATCCAGAACTGCTGGTTTTATAGCACAGATACAGCCTAATAGTTCAGAGCCATATATTTCCAAACTTGCAGACAGCCCGTTTCCATCTTGTTAGATCTCATCAGTGCAAGATATTGGAACATGGCTTCTGTGTGGATAGGACTTTTGGAGTAGTGAGACGGGCTAAAAGGAGCCAAAAAGCCCTTCATGTGCAAGACATGCACCATAAAGTCTTCTGAAAAAGAACATATTTGCTTTGCTCATGCTGGGTTTTCATTTGGAGGGGTTGAAATTGATGGACTTTGTCTTTTTTCAACCCAATTTAACTATGTAACTATGTAACTTTATACAAAGCACTGCCTTAATAGCACAAACACGAGGTTTACTCTCACATGAGGTATTATGAGTGGAGACATGCAAATCACTCCTTTATCATGACAGATATGCTCAGAAAATTTGTCAACCCTCCATCCCACCTGAATAAAGATTAGAAAAACACTTGTAAACAGTGGACAAACGGAGAAGCCAAACTGAAGCGTTTTATTAAGGTATTTGATACCAAAAGCACTCGTGCACTCCCTCAGGAAGTCAATGTGTCCATCCTGCCTCTTCTGATGAATGTTCTGCAACTGCACCTGTTGACGGTGAGAAAAACTGGAGATACCACCACTCTGGACCTGGCTGTAGCTCTTGGCATATCAGATGCAAACGCCTGTATGTGAACAAAGATACTGGAAGTGATGTAACCCACACTCTTAAAGGGGACCCATCACCCAAAGAAATTATTCAAAATCCTATTTTATCACATTAGTCAAGCAAAATGAACTTTAACTACACTGTATAAATTATTTGAATCTTGTTTCCTTCAGTCTGGGATTTCAAAATAATAGCAATCATCTCAGAATCTTGTTTGTGCACCAGAATGGGGGACCTGATGTCCATCCCCATGCCCTGGCTACACAATTAAATGGTTAAGAGAACGGGGGAATGTGTGGAGAGCAGTGACATCTAGGAAGTGCTGAATGGAAAGTGAAAGTAATTGTCTGCCCGCCTCTATGCCATTGGCATAGAGGAGGGGCAGACAATATTTGATTGACAGCGTAGATTTTTAAATGAGCTTTCAGCAGCTATGAATGCTTTAATAAAAAATAGAAATTGGATTTCATGTTTAATTTGAAAAGGACTTTTATTATACAGATTTTTGTGTCTGGGAGACAGGTCCACTTTAAAATACTAGATGCAACCTCTACCTTATTTGCATCAAAACACAAAACCAATTTTCCCATTTTGACACGTCTAGGAAAAGGTTGTGGATGCAACTTGAAGTGTGGCTGCAGTAATGCTGGAATTATGGGTAAAAACAATGCTGCATTATGGGTAAAAGATGCTATTTGCTGGGGTTGGAGATGAAATAGCCAAACACTGGTAGCTCCTCTAAAAGAAACTTCCCTAAAGCATATTTCCCTCTTTACTGTCACCTTCCCTCCTATTTAAAAGCTCCAGTGCTTGAGTCACCAGTGTCTAAAGCTGGCCATAGATGTAAAGATTTTTAAAAGATCGTCACCGTGAGACCACGATTATCTCCAAGTGTCCATCAACTAGAAAGCTAGGGGAGATTGTGGATGCACACCTAAGGCCAATTTCAAAAAGTTTAAAGCCCTGTCTAAATGATTCAAGTAAATATGCAAGTGCATGTAATTTTGAAACAGGGTTTTTTTGTTACAAAGTTATGATCATAATATTGATAAGCCACCATACCACGTCAAGGTAAAACCCCACATGGTGGTCCCTAACTTATTTATCTTTAGTCATAGTAAAAAAGGAACATTACCTCTCTGTGTAGTAACAATTCTTCATGTAAACATCTCCAGTGCTTTGGTTTCAAACTCTGTGCTACTAGAAACCATTTGCCAGGAAAACACTGGCACTAAAGCACTGCGTATCTTGACAGCGCTATATAAATAAATGATGAAATAAATGATGATGAGGAATACAAAGGGTAGCTGCCTGCTTGTCCCTGCAAATATAGATAGATTGCACTGGGACCGATAAAGATTTTTTAACCTGGCCGATCAATTTTCTGACAGATGTCGGCCGAAAAATCGTAAGATGTACGAAGGATTGGTCGGACTTCGCTAAAATCGGTCTTCGGCAAGAAAAATCTTTGCGTCTATGGGGACCTTAATGTGCAGGGAAACAGAACCCTGGCTTAGGCCGCTTATTAAAGTCTATTGGGGGAATGTAATATGTTTCATTAGCAATTATAACACTTTCGCAAAAACACTTTAGTGACCATATTTGCTTTTTTGAGACAAAATATTTAACGAAACTCCAGAGCTGGTGGTAATGTTAAAGGGATTCTGTCATGATTTTTATGATGTCGTTTTTATTTCTAAATTACTCTGTTTACACTGCAAATAGTTCTCTCTACAATATAACATGTCATTCCTGAACCAGCAAGTGTATTATTATTAGTTGTAATATTGGTGTGTAGGTGCATCTGAGGTCATTTTGCCTGGTCATGTGCTTTCAGAAAGAGCCAGCACTTTAGGATGGAACTGCTTTCTGGCAGGCTGTTGTTTCTCCTACTCAATGTAACTGAATGTGTCACAGTGGGACCTGGATTTTACTATTGAGTGTTGTTCTTATATCTATGAGGCAGCTGTTATCTTGTGTTAGGGAGCTGTTATCTGGTTAACTTCCCATTGTTCTGTTGTTAGGCTGCTGGGGGGAAAGGGAGGGGGTGATATCACTCCAACTTGCAGTACAGCAGTAAAGAGTGACTGAAGTTTAGCAGAGCACAAGTCACACGACTGGGGGCACCTGAGAAACTGACAATATGTCTAGCTCCATGTCAGATTTCAAAATTGAATATAAAAAAATCTGTTTGCTCTTTTGAGAAATGGATTTCAGTGCAGAATTCAGCTGGAGCAGCACTATTAACTGATGTGTTTGAAAAATTTTATTTTTATGACAGTGTCCCTTTAACATTTGTTTAGCGATAATAAGCGAGGCAATATTCTCCAGCAAATTATTTTAAATTGCGAGCAGCCCTAAACATTGGCAAAAACGCCATTTTAAATAACGCTTGCAATTTTTAAATACATTTCCCCTAATGTCAACAGAGTTGAATTTAAAATTTTGTTTGGTGTTTGGACATTATTCGTTACTGAGCACGTTGGCACAGTATTATAAAGCATAGCTGGGTAAACAAATAAAATATAACTCCTAAAAATATGACCACGGTCCCCACTCCTTCTCTGAGCAGGTTGATACAGCAGTTGAGAGAAAGCCTTGTCTGAAGGATTGCCTAGTAGGGTGGTGAGCTGATATAATCAGGGGCAACTCACTGCACTGCCAGACTTGGCAACTCTTTACTACTTCTCCATATGTTAAAATACACACAGAGGCATCAGAGTGTTGTGGAGAGCAAAGCATCAACAAATGTATAGCACCATATAGTAAATAAATCCCCAGTGTCATCATTTCATTCTGTATTATCATCAGTGGCATCTGTGTAAATATGGCAGGGGGACCATTCTGTAGGAGTTATACTACACGGCTGCATAACATGTTTTCTGTTGCCAGATACATTTCCTTTTTCATATACTTTGCCAAGCATAGGTTACTGTGTTGTTCCAATGACTCACGGAGTATACATCTTAAGCAATAGGTTTTATGTTTGAAACTGAACCTCACAGGTGTCTTTTACTGACATATATGATATATCAAGTGGTGTATGTTTACCTTCACCCATATTACATGCCTTCAGCTTTAGTCTTCAACAACCCCTTCATTTCAATGGGTTTCTTAATGCAGTCTTGCCTAACTGCTAAATGACATTTCTTCAAAGATATGTATTTCTTTTTTCACCTCCTCCTTAGGTCTTAATAATAAAAAATGTTGCTTGTTTACAAATACACAATTTTTGGCTCTCAGTTTCCAACTCTGGGTGAGACATGGGGGAACCAGATTCGGATCTGTGGCAAGACCACAAAAGGCAGGACCCAGGGCAGCAATATTTTAGGGGAGGCATGCTGTCCAGCTGCATTCTAAGGAGCACTGGGGACACATAGCTCCAATAATCCCCACATTTTGGCACATGTGCACATATGCTTGCGGGGGTGCTCGCGTTGGCAGGTGCGAGGACCCTGTGGAATAGGGGCGCTTAAAGTTGAAATTTGGGCCTGGGGAAATCAGCAATTAACTTTCATTAAAAATACAGATTCATTGTTTGGGAGCAGTTTATATTTGGACAATTGTCTTTGTATAGAAGAGCATTAGGCAGTTCCTATGTCAGGAAACACTGGGACTCTGGATTGCTTGTTGGACTATACTTGCAGTAACCTTCTGAGCCACTGGGGGGCTCATAGGGTTGGTGCTCGTCTCCACCTATCTCATTAAAGGGATACTGTCATAGGAAAAACATTTTTTTCAAAATGAATCAGTTAATAGTGCTGTTCCAGCAGAATTCTGCACTGAAATCCATTTCTCAAAAGAGCAAACAGATTTTTTTATATTCAATTTTGAAATCTGACATGGGCTAGACATATTGTCAATTTCCCAGCTGCCCCAAGTCATGTGACTTGTGCTCTGATAAACTTCAATCACTCTTTACTGCTGTACTGCAAGTCGGAGTGATATCACCCCCTCCCTTTTCCCCCAGCACCCAAACAAAAGAACAATAGGAAGGTAAGGTCGGGGGCAAGCTGAAGACAAAGGGTTGACCAGTAAACAGACTGAGGTCAAATACTAGGAGATCCAACAGAGTACAGGTAAGGGCAACTGGAGCAGAAGAACAAGGGTACAGAACAGGAAACCAGACAGGAGCAATAGGCAGGAACACGGGCAAGGGAATCACAGGACTACGGAAACACTAGCTAGATCTGGCTGTAAGGTTTAATGATAAAGCAAGGAGGGTTGTTGGAAGCCGGTTTAGAAAGACCCTTAATTGCATTTTGAAGCCACATGAGATTAAAGGGATACTGTCATGGGAAAAACAATTTTTAAAATGAATCAGTTAATAGTGCTGCTATTTTTTTATATTCAATTTTGAAATCTGACATGGGGCTAGACATTTTGTCAATTTCCCAGCTGCCCCTGGTCATGTGACTTGTGCCTGCACTTTAGGAGAGAAATGCTTTCTGGCAGGCTGCTGTTTTTCCTTCTCAATGTAACTGAATGTATCTCAGTGGGACATGAGATTTTACTATTGAGTGTTGTTCTTAGATCTACCAGGCAGCTGTTATCTTGTGTTAGGGAGCTGCTATCTGGTTACCTTCCCATTGTTCTTTTGTTTGGCTGCTGGGGGGGAAGGGAGGGGGGTGATATCACTCCAAATTGCAGTACAGCAGTAAAGAGTGATTGAAGTTTATCAGAGCAGAAGTCACATGACTTGGGGCAGCTGGGAAATTGACAATATGTCTAGCCCCATGTCAGATTTCAAAACTGAATATAAAAAAAAAAACATGAAGCAAAACATGAACTGATTGGCTGAAGGCTGCTGTAGAATTAAGGCTGGGGTCCAACACCCTAGAAGTTTAAAAAAGGAGCCAAGTTTACTACGACCGAGTAACCAATCGGAGTAACCAAGAAAAGGTATGGGATCCATTATCCGGCAACCCATTATCCAGAAAGCTTCAAATTATGGAAAGCCCATCTTCCATAGACTCCATTTTATCCAAATAAAATATATCCAATTTTTTAAAAATGGTTTCCATTTCTCTATAATAATCAAACAGTACCTTGTACTTGATCCAAACTAAGATATAATTAATCCTTATTGGAATCAAAACCAGCCTATTGGGTTTATTTAATGTTTACATGATTTTCTAGTAGGCTTAAGGTATGAAGATCCAAATTACGGAAATATCTATTATCCAGAAAACTCCAGCATTCTGGATAACAGATCCCATACTGGTATTTGTTTTCTTTTAATTAACTACTGATGGATTATCCCAAAATAGTATTGGGGTACTTCTTCGTGGTTTAGTTTTAGATTTCTCTCTTTACATCTGTTTGACTTATTTTAGTGTTAAGCCATATTTGCATTTATACACGTAGAAGGCTGGGCCTTATGTGCTGCTTGCTTCATTCACTTTGGACAATAGTAGAACAGCTTAATCTATTATTGACTTTTCTGTTATAGGGATATACACTGGAAATGCATCAGAAGAGTCACACAATATGGCAGCTAGCAAAATGTGTCCAAGTTTAATTACAGAGATGTAATACGAATATTGACATTTTCAAAAAAATTATAATTAATGGTGGGTCAAAGCTTTAGATCATAGAAATCTGAGTATAAAAAAATGTTCATCAACACACTACAGAGGACTGATAGGATGGGAGGAATAGTGAATTTTGTAATATTTAATGACACATCTCATATATACAATAAACAATAATTTTTGACATTTTTATTACACAGTAAAGAATACAACAATACCTGAATCATACTTTAAAGATTCACAGGTTGACAGACCATACAATACAGTCCAACTAAAGAAAAAGGATAAACAAGAAACCACAGTTCAGACATAGTAGACTTGAAAGCTCAAGATTATGCTGACGAAAGCATGATGTCTCCCATACCCACCCAGTGTTAGTCTACCAGTAACTTGTGGTACGTGTCTGAATTAAGTATTGCACAACAACTTTTTCACAATAACCTTGCAGAACCCAAAGTGGAAAAATAAATTTTAAAATTACAAAAAAAAAATTTGCATTTCAACAGTCTCCAATTTGTTTTACTGTCCCTTGAAGAATTCGGACAACATGAAGTCACTTTTGCCCACCCTGACCCCAACTTTATGTATTCCAGACTTAGGCATGCTTTGCATAAGTAAACCAGCCTTGTATTTTGAAAATCCCCAAGACATGCACCTACACAAAATTAAAACTTGAAAAACACAACAGGCGGCCCTGTCATACAGTCCCATGACAAAGCCCAACAGTTTAAAGAGAAGGGTCAGAGAGAGAAGGAGGGAGGTGGAGAGGAGAAAGAAAAGGTTAGGGTGCCCTATTCCTATCTGTGACCACCATTTAGATATATCCAATGAAGTTAACTCTTTTCAGTGTGTTATACCTACAAATTATACTCTCGCATAGCCTGTATATAAGTGACAAGCAAAAAAAGGAAAGTAACAAAAGTTTTTTTTTTTATTCTTTTTTTTTTCTTTTTCTTTAGGTTTATGAGGTCTGCATTGTTACCAAGAAGGGATATGGTTTGCAGCTGTATGAGCGTAACTTTTGGTATCCAGGTTCTTGTGTGCCCATTTGGTTTATCTAGACCAGTTTTCTTAGCAACTGGTGCAATATACATGCTGTCAGAGGTAGAGTGAAACTTTTTTTTGCCACTGAGGAGACTGTAGCAAAAGAAGAGGAAGGACAGAGAGAAGGAGGAGGGGGAGAGAGAGCTTGGAATCAAGAAGGGGAGGCTTTTTAACTTTTTCGGTCAGGGTGCCCTGAATTAACAAAATGAGACATATTGTGCTAATTTGAGTCTTACACATGGGTGTCCAAAAAAATGATGCTTTTTCGATTTTTGTAACGGCATTGCCTGATTGTTAAATGGATTTAAGATGAGAGTATTTGTGGGATTCATTAAGTGCTTCCTAGAGAAGCTCCTCAATTAAATGTATTTCCAGTGTCCAATGTAGACAAGAAAACAACATGAGTTTAAATGAATTTTGGGGGCACCATGGCAAGAAACAACTCATCCAAGGTTCTGGCTATGTGCTTTTAAAGCAAAATATACCATAATCAGGAGCAATGACCGGCTACAACCATATTTTCTTAAAGGAGAAGCAAACCCTTAATTAGAAAAACCCCTACCTACCCTACATAGACCTTCCTCCCTGCTCCCTCTAGCCTAGCTGTTACCTTCGGTAAATGTCCCGGATTTTCTGATTCAGACTTTTCCAAAAAAAAGTCAGATTTTATACTAAACACATTATGTTAAAAATATTGTATATGTTGTAAACTGTTGGCTTCATTCTGTAAATGTCACGGATTTTCTGATTCAGACTTTTCCATCCTCGGGGTATAATAAATTCATGCTTTTTAAAAAGTCAGATTTTATACTAAAAAATCAAAATTTTTGGGGGATTTATCATTTAGAGTTTAGTAAATACCCCCCCTATATGTTAAAAATATTGTATATGTTGTAATCTGTTGGCTTCATTCTGTATTTGAAAGCACATAGCCAGTTCCCGGACTCCCCCAATTACAACTAACAAGCAGTTCTGGTCTGGAAACTGCACAATAAAAGGCTAAATGAATACACACTGTACCTTACTGAACATGTTTAACCTGCTGATCTTTTGGAGCATAGAACTGGTGCTTGAAAAAAAAAATTAGATTTTGGTCCATTAGATCAGTCTTTGGCTAACTTCCCTTTATGTAGAATACTGTATGACCTGACTATCAGCAGTGTTAAAGCTGTCATTCTACGACTCGGCATTTGGAACTCGTATTTATCAATATTTTGTTTAAAAATCAGAAATAAAAGTTATCTTACAGCAATACGCATGCACTGCCCTTTTATATTGCGTGATAACTCATTTATTCGAAATGAAAAAAAAAATTCCTATTACACGAATCTTAAAAAAATTTTAAAAAAAATTCTCGATAGATTGAGTGAAATTTTTAAAAAATAAAAAAAAAATGCATGCCTAGGGAGTCATTGTGACAGTGCAAAAATACATTTATGTACATCCCCTCCTACAAAAACACAGATATGTTAGCATTCCGTGAAGCATGCTAGTTTGCAGGAAAAGAAAAATTCTAGAAGAGTGAATTAGCAGCTCCGGCAGATAGCGTTCATTTTTCTCTTGTGATGACAAAAGAAATAAAAAAAGGAATCATAATAAGGGCGGTTTTTGTACTACAAGAGATTTCTCACTAACATATACATAAAAGCAGCGTAGAAAGATACAAGAGTCTCACCAGCTAGGAATAAAGAGAGATTAAATGTGGCGGGCATGGTTAAACTACAATGGTTCTTCACATTTGTCCAACACATTTACAAGAAAAAACACCATTGGGAAAAGCTCACAGGACAGGCGTGTTTTCAACACCAAGAGAACGACTAGTTTTTTTATTTTTTTTGTGAATTTTTATTCCACACATGAGGGGATGGAGAACATCTGAAGTGGGTTGGAGCTGTTGCCGCTGTGTATGAGCCTGGTTTTTTTTTTTTAAATTTCATTTTTTTTCAATAAAAAATATAAATTAGTTGGAATAGACTGGATTGTCTTCCTCTGTAAAACTTTGCAAATGTAAAGAAATGTTGAAAGGTCATCTAGGGCAGCTGCTTGATGTCAAGGGTGTAAATTAAATGCGGCCACCGAGTTCTTCAAAAGAAACCTTGTATTTTTTATTTTTTTTTTGCATCCCCCCCCCCCTTCGGTGCTGTTGTCACACATCCCACTGCAAATCATCTTTTATTTTCCTTTCATTCTGTTGACCTGGATATTATGAATTTTTTTTTCAGAAACATGTTTGAAAAAAAAAAAAAAAAAGATGAACATCTGTGAGTCCTTCCAATCTGCTGCACATCTGCGAGTTTTTGTAGCGGGTCTTCAAAGTTCAGTCAGTTACCTATGGACGCCATTCATCTCCTTGTTAAATGCTGACTGCTCTATCCAATGCTACGGCCCTTAATGGGGTTCCTCTCTATTTTCCATCATTTTTATAAAGAACATTGTGATTTTAGTTTTCATATTTTTGTATTTTTTCCCCCTTGCTTTCAACAGCAATGAGCAATCTCTTGGTTTGCTGTTTGGTAAAGCATATTTTAATGAGGTCATCTAGTTTAAAATCCCAGCTAGTGAAAAATACCAGGGAAGAGGTCAAATCTAGCATTTCTTTGAGTTATATTTCTTTGCTCTCTTTCAGTTTTCTAAAGAAAAGATATCTTTGTTTTCTGTAAGAAGTCCATGTGACCCGTTACTGGCCCTTCTGTATCTACTACTTCCACATAAAAGAAGTTCATTGTAAGCGTCGTATTGAATTGTGACAGTACATTTTTAATCTTTGAACATCTGAAAACGAGGAATTAGTTTCATTGTGTCTTTAATGTTTTTGAACAATTCAGTTTATTTCTGTTTTTAAATAGAATTAACGGGCAGCTGTGTCTATGGTGGAAGGGGTTCCAGGAGTGGTGGATCTTGGTGTTGCTGCTGGTGGTGTATCGATGGGACTTCCTGCTCCACTGCTGGGGGTGACAGAAGAGCTGACTGCTGGTGTCTCCCCTTGTTGTTGAGCTTGAAGAGTCTGCCCACAAATATGATGATGTTTCTCCCAGTCTTTGTGCTGACAAAATGACCCACAGTACCGCGCAGTGTTGCAGCCGCTGCAGGTTTCGCTCGCCTTACGACCACAATTCCAGCAGCTCTGGAAAAAAGAAAAGAATAAGATAAAATTACATGAGCAGTTAATAACCTAACTCTGTGCATTGCCTCAAAGAGCAACATTAAACGAACTGTAAATTATGAGCGCAGGTGGAGAAAGTACGAAATGTGTTCTGAACACATGGCGAGACATTTGTGCAAATCCACTGAATTTGCCTTATTATAGTGAAATTGTGAAATGCTATGTAAACAATCTGTTCCGATTTTTCTACAGCAGATGACAGAAAATGCTACCAGCACGTTCTAAAAAAAAAAAAGGATATTTTTGATATTACTTCTGATGTTACTATTGGATGTAAAAGATTGATTAGAATGTTTTTCGTTGTCTAACAGTATTAAACAAATACAGAAGAACCCTCCACGCACACACAAAGAACCCCCCAACATGCTGCTATAAGACTGCATCCAGCCAGCTACTGTCATGATAATAAAAGTCATGACTGGCACTGGCAGACACAGCGTTGTCTCAGCAAACTTGCTGTCATCATTTTTTCACAAGTTCCTGACAAGAGAAATAAGAATCCAGTGTCTATCTGGCAGCTAATAAACCATCTGGCCAAGATATCAGGGACTATAAGTAACCATCACACTTCCACAGCAAATAACATTAGGGGCTGACGTCCAGTGATTAATTCCAAAAGGAAATGTTGAAGATAGCCAGTGATTTCTCAAAGTAAGAGGCTGAAGGCCCTGCTGAACTTCTTGGGGAAACAAAGCTGTAAATCTCCACTTGAAAATAATGAAATTCTTAGCATGATATATTTGACATTAAGATGCATCTTTCATTCCCATGAGGCTCAGGACCAGATATTGAGTAAAGGTCAATTACTCAACATAAGCTGACTCCATAAACAAGATGTTGATATGAGCAGTAGAGAGTATTTTGGACACACACATAGAGGGCTAAATTACAACTATTCAATGGATCAGCTTTTACTTTACAGCCATAAGAAATATGTTGGCTCTATATAAATACATGTTAATAATAATAATCATAACTCAGGGCTGATCAGTTTGCTCAGTGGACACAAGTTTTAGGGTGGTAGATGACCCCAATCCTCAAGCAATCGGGTCATTAGTCATCCACATTGACTTTTTTTGTCTGATTAAAATCACTCAGCAAGGAGGCTTATGAATGCACCAAAGATCATCTTGTAATTGATCTTATATGGCCTTTATAATTGCCAGCTATAATTGGCTTGAGAAAATACAAAAGGGGATGGTTCATTAAAACAAATAAAGGCGAAGTGAATGAGACAAAGCTCCTAATGGTGACCACATATGCACCATTTGTTTTACAAAATCCAGTTTTTTTAGACAACGAAGATTTGCATGGACCACACGTCCATTAGATCAGTACAGATTGTTCATTGGTCATCCTAAACTAACCATGATTTGGGTAGTATAAGGTTGCAGAAAGATGACCTCGTTTAGAGACCACTGAATGACAACTACCCTGTGATATTCTTAAGCTACTCAAAGCATCATTTCAATGCATAGATTTTTCAAGTTCTGAAAAATGGAAAAAGTAGACATTTAGGGCAAATAGTTGGCTTGGGTTTTCACTTAGGGCAAGTTATGTGTCCTCTTTTCACCACAAATTGATGTTGGCCACATAAAGCCATGCAATCAGCAGAACTCTAATTAAAATATCAACATCATAAATGCAAATCTATTGTTATTTCCAACACCATGTCGTTTAAAATTATTTAAGTCAGAGGCCTTGGAAGGTGCTGGAATCTTTGCCATGTGGAAATATGGTATCCGTCCAATCCTCACTGGCTCCATTAGATTAAAATCAGATGTGGCTCCATTCAAAAGCATGGACTATACAGAATAAACCAGATAATTACAAATGCATGTGTTGGAACTTTTTTATTTCTTAAAATTATTCCCATCTTCTGAAAACACTTCAAAATATCCTAGGAAAAAAAAAAGTATCCAAACACAGAAACAGATGTTTTTTGGTAGTTAAACTCTCAGGTCTCAGACTTCTTGTCTGGCCTCACCTGGTTTTAATTCAGCCCTTCTGGTTTCGGGTTCATTTTGTCTAAACTTAGCTCAGTTCTAGAGCTGTCAAAAATTATTACTACTAGGCTGAAATAGTTTGGGGATATGTTTACATTTTCTACAGTGTAGTGCTTGCAAATACAACAGACAAAGCAGTACCTTTCTAGCAATTTACTGAGGAAATTAGTCATAGTTCAGTGCTTTTTACATGCATTTAATAGTACCTCTTCCATATGATATGAAACGCTATAAAAATCTATTGTCTTCTACCATCAAAGCTTTTGGAACCTCTGAACTTCAACCTATACTAGCAACTAGAGTACAGTCAAATACACACACACAATATATCCATATTCTGTATATGCACATTTTTTAACATGAATAATATGGTTTATATAGTTGAGTGTAGGATAGCTTTACATTAAATTTTTTTAATTAAAAATTGCTGAAACCTAAAATTGATGTTGGCTTTATAGTTAAAATAAACTGTCCTCTTGATCCACTTTCTTTAATTTTACTTTATGTTATTTTTTAGTGTTTTCCCCTTTTCTCTGTTTACCCTCCCTCATTTCAGTGCCCCTTATGGTTCTTACTTATACTGTTGAGTTCTTGACCCTAACATATGTTACAAAATAAATAAATAAATAAATAAGAAATTAAAAAAAAAAAAAAATATATATATATATATACAAAACAGTCTTGAAAAAAACGCACTCACAGGACTTGTAAAGATGAAAAAAAGAAAAGTTTTATTACGACGTTTCGGCTCTAATACTAGAGCCTTATATATTCTATGTTTTATTTAGGTATTTGTGGGAGATATCATGCTATTGACCTCAACTGGGTTATTCTATGCAAACCACCCTAGACTGACCCTTAAAGGAGAAGGAAAGGCAAAAATGAAGTAAGCCTTATCAGAAAGGTCTAAATAAATACACTAGTAAGCCCTAAAAGTAATGCTTTTAGAGCATCCTCTGTCAAAAGAAACACACCATTTCTTTCCTTCAATTGTGTACACATGGGCTTCTGTTTCAGACTTCCTGTTTTCAGCTTAAACCTCCAGGGCTTGGGCTTGAGCATGCTCAGTTTGCTTATCTCTCCCTCTCCCCCTTCCACCTCCCCTCACTGCTATATTCTGAGCCCAGAACTATAAGTAAGCAAGGAGAGACTAAGGTAGGAAGTGATGTCACACTAAGCTAATATGGCAGCTGCGATCCTAAATAAACAGAGAGTTTACTCAGGTATGGTAAAGCATTCTGCAGAACAAATATAGTTTTATAGCTTGCACTTTTGTGGCTCATCTATTGGCAATAAACTGCTTGGTAGCTTTCCTTCTCCTTTAATGGACACAATGTTTTAAGAAAACCCTGAAAGACAACCAGAACAGTTGCCCATACATGTACCAATAATATTATATGAAGCTTTAGTTATTGGTACGTGTATGGGTGCCTGCCGATCCAGATTGATATTTATGTCCTATGGATATCAGTCAGTTTGAGAATCGGGCAGGTTTGAAAATCTGATATTGAAGGTCGTCGGTCACTTTATGTGGCATCCGAAGTGAAGAAGAGTCAGCTCTTTGCACTAGCACTCAATATTGTGTGGCCCATTGTACTCTCTTAGTATATTCAGAGAGTGTATCCCATTGGTCCATGTATGGCCACATTTACCATAATCAGTCAGATAATTGCTGATTGGTTGCCATGGGTTATAAGCCTGCCCACTGCCCTTGTGTGTTCAACCGCTTTAGTGCATTAAAAGCACATTGACCCTGATATCCAATCAGAAAATGATTTAATCATATATAGATTTAATTCATTTGATGATGTTTGTTCCTGTGTTTTAAGTGCTTTATATAACATATATACTGTAACATGGCATGCATTTAATATATGTTATTTTTTCTGCAAATTGGCCTAAACGCTTAAAGGGCATGTAAAGTCTAAAATAGAATAAGGCTAGAAATGCTGTATTTTGTATACTAAATATAAACATGAACTTACTGCACCACAAGCCTAATCAAACAAATAATTTATGCTTTCAAAGTTGGCTACAGGGGGTCACCATCTTGTAACTTTGTTAAACATCTTTGCAAGACTAAGACTGTGCACATGCTCAGTGTGGTCTGGGCTGCTTAAGGATCATCATAAACAAAGCTGCTTGAGTTCTACATGGCTGGGAAGTAAGGCGGGGGCTCCCCCTGCTGTTCATAAGTATGATTGTTTCTCTGCTCAGCAGTTAGGGACCATCTGACAATTCCTATCCACAGCTGTGAATGAAGGGAGAATTTCACTGCATACAGTCAGGTTTCTTATAAAAACTGTACACATTTTTAAATTAAAGTATATTGGAGATAGGTTTCTTTTTCATTAAAGAAAGTAAAAATGTGATTTTATATTTTGCCTTTACATGCCCTTTAAATCTTTGTGTTGGCCTGAAATTTCCTGTTACAAGAACCAGTCGGAAGTATTCCTTTTTGGCTTTTATAAAGACTATACGAAAAAGAACTAAGCTATTGCTATGCCTCAAGCGTTAAAGCACTGCAAAGCTAAGGACTGGTTTGGGATTGTGCCCCCCCCCCCAACAAGGCATCATCGTGTACAGACTCACTTTTCTGTATTCGACATGTTAACCTAATGATGCCAGGCCAATTACGGGTAGGTCTGACTTGGTTCCTGCAATGAAACAGTTAGCTTCCCTTTTGACTCTTCCTGAGAAACTTCAGATGTTGGAAATCAGTTCCTTTTGTCTTATGGAAGTCATCTGCTCCACATTAAAAAAAAACTACTCTACTACATCTACTGATCCCACAAGGGTCTTTCATCCTCAAAGCCGTCTGCAACACATTAAATTCTAGCCTTTCTTATTAAGTCATGGATATACATAGGATTTGAAGAGGAGTGCCAGTTTTTCATAACCAGTTTTCTAATTGCCATCTTTTAACCCTTTGGGCACTGCAAATTGCCAGCAGAGAAGGATTTTAAAAAGCATCTACAAGTATGTTCATCAATATGTGAGCCTACATATATTGACTACTGTCACTAACACACAATAGGGGGGTTATTTACTAAACTCCGGATGCAAAAATCACGAAAAAAAATTAGATTTTTTTTATATAAAATATTACTTTTAAAAAATCAAGAATTTTTCAGAATTTACTAAACCCCCAGGATGGAAAAGTCAGAATCAGAAAATCCGCCCTCTCAGACCTGTCGAGGTTGCATATAAGTCAATGGGAGAAGTCCCAATGATTTTTTGATGTGTGCTGTTTTTTTGGCAATACCCCGATGTTTTCGGGCAAAATTATAGAAAAAATCGTGAAGACCGGATGTAAAATCACAAAAAAAAAAAAACGCAAAAATCGGATTTTGGGAAAGTGTATTAATAAATAAATCCAAAAAACCTGTGCGGATTTGGTCTGGTTTTTCAGAAAATATTGAGATAAAATTGGACTTTGATAAATAACCCCCTAGGTGTAGAATAATTTAGAATGAATTGTTCAACGTGTAACATGAAGGGAGTGTATAATCAATAATGACTTTATTAAATCAGGTCTCTATGTAACACAGTTGATAACACGTATGCATAGCTATATACTAACAGCTTGGTATGTGTGAAGCAAATGAATGCATGTGAGATTAGGCCATCTATGAGACAATTTGACATTTAAGAAAATATGGGATGAAAAAAGAAGATAAAAATAACAAAGCGCCTTTCACTTACCAAAAGATCCATGTGATTATAGTTTTTATATAGTAGACTGTGTCTAGAAGTGACACCTGAACTGAACTAAAGTCTCACCTCATGGCAACATACCCCATTCTACAGGACCAAAATACCCCATTCTACAGGACCAAAATACCCCATTCTACAGGGCCAAAATGCCTCTTCTGTAAGGACTTAACTTCCTTTTTATAGAAAGTCGTTTTTCCAGTATTGCACTCTTTATTACTCAAAAGAATATCAGCCACTGATCTGAAGTTTGATCTGAAGGACAGGAGGTCTAGTAGAGAACCAGAAGAACATAGTTGATGATCCAAAGACAGCTAACTACTCTGTGTACTATTTCAGCAAGCTTTGAGAAGTTTTTCTTCAGCTTCTAATAGTTGTGTGTTACAATTATTACAATATGATAAGCCATGCAAGAGCAACATGATATTTAGGGGGCAGATTTATCAAGGGTCGAAGTGAATTTGAGGGAATTTTTGAAGTAAAAAAATTCAAAATTCAAAGTAATTTTTTGGATACTTCGACCATGGAATAGGATACTATGACTTTCGAATTTACTTCGACTTCGATTCGAAGGAAAAATCGTTAGAATATTCGACCATTCGATAATTAAAGTACTGTCTCTTTAAAAAAAACTTTGACTTCAATACTTCGCCAAATTAAACCTGCCGAAGTGCTGTGTTAGCCTATGGGAACCTTCTACAACCATTTTGTAAGTCTTCGCACATCGAAGTAAAAACATTAGATCGTACACTAAAATCGATCGAATCGTTCGATTCAAACAATTTAATTGTTTTTTTTACTTCGATCGTTTGATGGCCAAATTCGGTGAAAAATACTTCCAATGCGATATTCGAAGTATTTCAATTCGATGGTCGAATTTCGAAGTATTTTTTTACTTCGAAATTCGACCCTTGATAAATCTGCCCCTGAGCATGCCACACTACAATACTGAAACTGGCATTGCATAATCAATGTTTTATGGTTTCTATCTACTGAAGATCTGGTTTAGGAAAAGCATTAGTGGCTCACATCCCTGAAACCAAAACCACTGGCCACTAAGTCATGCCATTGCTGCCCTCTTGTAAGGGGATTATGATATTTCAAGAGGCCTATGGGGCAATAATAAGAAACATTAGGTCTCACTTATACATAATGTAAGGAATTCTGCAGCTGGTCTGCATTGTGTGCGTGTTCAAGTGTATGACATTTCTCTATTCTACCTCTTCAATCTGGCATTTAAATTGCTTTCTAGTTGTGCTAAGCCTATCAATGGAAACAAGGCTTTAATGGGTTCTCCAGTTTTCTCTTTTGAATCCTTTCACTTCAAATTTGGCATTCAAAATAAATAATTGAATGCAAAAGGAGACAAATATTTAAAATAATAAAATGAAAAAAAATAACTAAAGTAGTACAGATGTCCAGCTGCATGAAACCCACCTCGTTTGAGTCTTCTTGTTGATTGATAACAGAGAGTGCATCCTCCGCTGCCTGGCGTTTGGCTTCTGCAACCGTTCTTTCCATCTTGGCCCTTTCTGTAGTTATCATTTCATGTGCTTTCCTCTCTGCTTCAGACACGGCTTTCTGCAGCTCTGCCATTGCCTGCCGTTTAACTTCATTGACTGCCTCCTCTGTGAGACAAACAAAAGGACCTCTCATTAAAAAACATAAAAGGGTTTCATGTTGGAACGGACCCTAACACTTTAACCTACACATATTTTACAGATGGAAATTTGTCATAGTAATGATAAAGCAGCAGCACATAATACTCCCAATATCATCTTGGTTCTTAATTTTTTAGGATAACTTCAGTGGCTGTACAATTGGAAATGGCTCGACAGTAAAATCTTTTTAGGGCCCACTTAAACATCAGGGAGATGTTTTGCAAACATATATCCTATTTAAAACTGAACGGTTATTTTAATGATTCCTTTACAATGAAACCATGAAAGGAAAAGGGTCGACCTTGCTCAAATAATAAGATGCTATTGCTTATTTTTTATATCGTTATGATTGGAGAAACTGCCTATTGCCTTGATAAAAAAACACTTCTTTATTCCTTAAAAGTCAGGCCATCTAATCTAATTATCAGGGATGCATAACAGCCTCCACTGCTATCCGTTTATCTCATTTTCATCTTTATTCAAAGCAAAAAAGACAATGAATAATTGAAAATCTAATAAGCGTCAATTATTAGCTTGGCAAACGTCGTACCAATTAACACCCTATTAAAACTAATTATGACACGTTTCAGTCAAGTGTTTTCGCCTAATTGTTTTACTTACTTTACAAAAAAAAACAAAAACACCTTAATTAAATGTTCTTTTTAATTAAGAACATAGATTTCTAACAGAATCATATTACCAGATATTAAAAATGAAGAGCGCGTCACCAATAGATGCCAGGGGGGAGCTTTGCTTTCCATGCCCCGTTAGGAAGAAGTGTGGCTGATATTTTATAACACAATATATTTTTAAAGCTAAAACATAATCCATGGCAATAATGTTTTAATGTGTTTTACACTAGAAGACGATCGGCAAACATAATGGATTTTATGCCATGTATAAGAAAATAGTTTGATTTAAAAATGTAAATGGAATGTAAAATTGCAAATCAGTGGAAATCAATATATATATATCTATATACTGTATAAATGCCAGGATTGGGTAGAAGAAAACCACAGCCCGGAACAACCCTTCCAGGGTCCAATTTTCCTTGAATGTTCAAGGTGAATTAAAATTCCATCTAAGTGGCAATACAGGACAATAATTTTTGCTTACGATCAAAGCTTCAGCTCGACTAATTGTATATGCTAATCAGGCAATTTATATTTAAATGATGCATTCCGATTCTAGTCCCCCAGGCACACTCAGAGAACTGACAGAAGATTCGCAAGGTGCTTGCATATTTATAACGAAATGCAAACAATCCCTGTTTGCTGAAATACACAAAAGAAAAATGCCGGCGTGTGGATTATTCTTATGAATTTGACGGGACTCAGATAAAGGTATTTGGGATTCTGTGATTATTTAAACAAAAGCCGGTTTATTTACAGCCTTTTCAGTGTGATTCAATTTCATTTGGAATCCTGTGGCGAGGCAGCGACAAGTTATATTATCATAATTCATTTTGTCTGGTGCAAGATGGGGACCGGGACGACGTTATTTTAGATCATTCTTGCTGTTTATTTATCGGCGGCGGCTTTAAATGATAAATAACATTTCTGAGCTGTGTACCAAACTGCAGAGAAATAAGGCTACAGTCTTCTCTAGTAGCGATGGGCGAATTTCTCCCGGTTGGCTTCGCCAAAAAATTTGCGAAACGTCCAAATTTTTTTGACGGCGGAGAATTTTTGCAGGAGTTTTGCCAATTTATTTGCCAACAGCGAAATGAGGAAATTTGCTGTGAATTTGTGCCTGGTGATTTTATTCGCCTGTCACTATTGTCTAGTAACATTGAATCGTCTCTCTCCAAATGTATCTCATTGGGGAAAGGGGATGTACATTCTCATCTGTATTCCAGGCTGATCCTGCTTGGAGCTATTGTTTCATATAAGGCATAAGAATACAGGTATGGGACCTGTTATCCAGAATGCCTGGGATCTGAGGTTTTCTGGATAACGGATCTTTTCATAATCTGGATCTTTATACTTTAAGGGGCAAATTCATCAAGGGTTAATTAACCCTCGATATTCGACTGGGGAATGAAAATCCTTCGACTTCAAATATTGAAGTTGAAGGATTTTGTGCAAATACTTCGATCGCACGATCGAAGGATTATCCTTCGACCAAAAAAAGTTAGGTAAGCCTATGGGGACCTTCCCCATAGGATAACATTGAGTTTGGTAGCTTTTAGGTGGCGAACTAGGGGGTCGAAGTTTTTTCTTAAAGAGACAGTACTTCGACTATCCAATGGTCGAATAGCCAAACGATTTTTAGTTTGAATCGTTCGATTCGAAGTCGAAGTCGAAGGTCGAAGTCGTAGTCGAAGGTCGAAGTAGCCCATTCGATTGTCGAAGTAGCCAAAAACACACTTCGAAAAGGTTTTTTTCTTCTATTCCTTCACTCGAACTTAATGAATGGGCCCCTAGGTCTGCTAGAAAATTGCCGGTTTTGCTTCCAATAAAGATGAATTATATCTTAGTTTGGATCAAGTACAAGGTACTTTTGTCATTTTTAAAAAAAAAAATAATATTTAGATAAAATGGGAGATGGTCTTTCCGTAGTTCAGAGCTTTCTGGATAATGGGTTTCTGGATAAGTGGCTTGCGTATATGAACTGTGTTTCTTTTACAGCTACTTCTCAGGAAACCCTGAAATAACATTTAAGAAGAAAAGAATCCGTATAGCGGAGAATTATTTAAACATGAGGTCTCACTACTGGGAATATATTAGGTAAAACACACTTTATTAATTCTAAATGTAAAATACATATACATATTAAAACCCTGAAATAACACATGGACCATGAGCCTATGAGTAACTGCTTGGAATAGAACATACAGTATGTGCTTCCCTGAAAACTCATAAGGACAAATGCACCACTTAGCCAGGCGCAAATTCACTACCACTACACTAATTTAATAAAATGCGAATTTGCGTCTCTGTAGCCGAACGATGGCGAAGTTTCTCTAGCGTTAATTTATCAGAGTGAGCATTTTATTGTTACTTTCGCTAGCATTCATTTCTGCTTAGCGAAACTTGTTAATGCACTTGTGCTTAGTTATATTTGAATAGGGCGGGTACATATAGGTCGTATATATTTCTTTATTGGAGATGTTGGTGCAAATGCTTGAAGTGGCCAATTATTATTACAAATGTTCAAGGAAGCACAATAAAGACAAAAGAGATCCTCTAATGTCCTAGACATGAGCTCACCCTAAAACAAATGTGGCATGACCCTCAAACGGTTGGGAAAAAAAATGTTAACACAAAAATCTTCAATACTTTTGAAGGCAATCCCGCTTTAAAATATGAAAAGACGCCAGTGTTTTTTTTTTAGAAATTTGATGACTTTTCAGCATACAGGATATGATGTCACTGACATAAGATTGAGGAGGATGAAGCTTCATCTTATCAGTTCGCCAGGTCTAAAGTGGCAAAGGAAACTCTGGCGAAAGAGGTAACATGCTGTAAAATTCGCACTTTAGTGAATTTGCAGAGTAACACTTGTTCTCCTGAGTGCAAATTCGCCTGGCGATAGTGTGCGAAACTGCGCTAGCGACGGTCTTTCTCGATATCGAATTTTCATCTACACCTGTTAGTAAATTGGCGATGTCCCTGCAGATGAGATTTCTGGCGAATTTTCGATATTGTCACTTCGCCCTTTAGTAAATCTGCTCCACACACTCTACTTTAGGGGTGTTCTACTAGCAGCCCCCCAGATATTGTGGAACTACTCTGAAAACAAAGTTTGTTCTAAGATTGGTGGTTCATTAATAGCTTTTGGGCTTCATGGTTTCCTGCACTATTTTCTGACCTTCTGTGCCAGTTCTACCCTTATTTATATTAATATTGTACAAATTAGAATGGATACAGCTTCCGATTTTATTATTATTTTTTTTTTTGCATGAACGACATAGGCCTTAGGCCGGATTTACATGGACAAACACGGTCATGGAGTTTTTTCAGCCTCATCTTCTATGCATTGGGAAATCAATATTTGCCTGCAGGGCTGTTGTTTTCCTACACAAGCACACCAAACTTGCTGTTATTATCTGAAACTGTTAGAGGAGATCATTGCAGATTTTTCAGTTCTTTTTGATTCCTCACATCAGCGCATTAACAACTGCACGCAGCTGCCAGAACTCTGGGTCTATGTGTTTAAACAATCCTTACCAGCTTTCTTCCAGATCTCCTCTGGCACATATCCAGAAGCTGGCCTGTGAAGGAATTCCCGATGTGATTCTGTTGAGAGTAGAAGGAGAAAAAGAGCATTGTAAGTATTGCTCATTCCCTGGTACTTCAGCCTCAAAATACTGCTTATTCTCATATCACGCTGCAAAGTATTGTCTGTGGCACACAGCAATCTCTTTATTGAGGCTGCTCTGGGCTTTCAGAAGGAATTTCTGCACTATCCGCACATTCCGAGACGTGACAAATATTTTACAGAGAATAAATGCAAATTAATGGTTTGATTTATAGGCTAAAAAACTAACATTGTCTATGGGACGTGAAGGGGGAAACATAATTATATTGAAAGAGTGCGCCATACTCTGAATTAATTTTAACTCGTTGGCTGTTAAAGTGAATTCTAAAGCAGAGGGTTAAAGCTTCTTTAGGTTGGATATTATTGAGCGAGACCAAATAAAAACATATTTACGGGGTTATTTATCAAAGTTCGAATGGTAAAAAGTCTAAAACATTTTTAGTGGAAAGAGATTTTTCGAGATTTATTATACCCCAAGGCTGCAAAAAGTCTGAATCCGAAAATACTCCATCTTCAACCTGCCGAGGTCCTGAAGAAGTCGGTGGCAGAGGTCCTATTTGCAAATTGAATTTGGGTTTTGTTTGATAATCTAATATTTAGGGCTTTTCCGAAGATTTCACTAAAAGTTCGTACTTTTCGCGAGACAAAGCACGGTTTTTGTGCGACAAACCGAAAAAATCGCTGTTTTTGTCGATCCGATTTTTTGTGGGGTTTTTTAAATGATATATAAGGGTAAATCGTGGATTCTAGTTTGGTCGGACTTTTTTTTTATTTAAAACATCAGAAAGATTTGAATTTTGGTAAATAACCCCCTTAATGAAAAATTGAGTATTGTAAGGTCATTTGAAACTGGTTGTCCTTTTTTGTTATTTCTTTGTGGTTTTAGACATCTTTAAAGGTGGCCATAAACAGGGAGATACGCTCAGCGATATTGCGAAACGAGAGGATCTCTCCCCGATATGCCCACATTGAGGTGGGCGATATCAGGCTGTTAAGGCCCAACGATCGGATCAGAATGTAGGCAATACGGGCAGTCTGATCGCAGGACCGCATCAATGAACAGATGCGGCTGCGATCCGACGGGATTTTTTACCCTGCTCAATCTGGCAATTTTCGGCCAGATATCGATTGGGGACGCCTGTCGGATGGCCCTACAAACGGTCCAATAAGCTGCCGACTTTGTCAGCAGCTTTTATCGGCCCGTGTATGGGGGCCTTTAGAATTGTTCCAGTTTGGAATCAGTTTCTAGCAGGATTACAGCAAATGTGTTTTTGAATTTGTCAGACACTGCCATTTTCCCATCTCTGTGACTTTATGTTGTATAAATAGTCTGTAAGTCATTCCATGGGTGCCTAGCAATAGACCAAAGTCTAAGAAAACCCCCATTTACTGTTTTTTTTTAAATGTTTTCTTACAAATATGGCTATGGTAAATGTATACTGGGGAAAAGTCAAAAGCATCATAATTAATGGTGGCTTTCATGTATCCCAGGGCCCATGCGAGTCAGATTCAAACCTGCTAACCCACCATTGCAGCATAAACTAGTGCTAATCGTGCATTCCATAGGAGAAAGTATCACATTCCTGTTTTAGATCAGGCAGAGCATCAATGCCCTTTACGAGAGCAGGAACAGAATCAATTCATGGCTCAGTTTCAACAACCTCCTTCTGAGCTTCAGTACAGTCACCGTATCTGACTTTAAGCCAGAGGGCAGTGATACATGGATACATGGCATCTCAAAATGATACTGTTGGTCAATGATTTAAGAGGAAAAAAAAGAAATAAGTCTAAACAGCATTACCGTATATACTCTGTTGGGAAGCTGTAAACTTAAATACAGTTATTTAAGGTGGTGATCCTTTATACTGAGACACATATTGGTAATTCAGGGCATTCATTCTATGTCATAATACTTAAGGTGATGCAGAAGACTCTCTGGTCGTCTTTCAGAGCAGTTGAGAGCTCTTAGCTAGTCATCATACTACCCACACCCTGCCAGACAAGTACATTTTATACTATTGATAGTCATTTTAGTGGTCCATTATCACTAAGGAAACTTAGTTGTATATCTAAACAAACCCCAGAGCAATTCTTCTATTTTGTCCTTCTTCTGCCTGTTCTATAGCTTCCTGGATCACTTCAAATAGGGGGTATCAAACATTACCCCATTTGGTTTGTTGTTGTAAATTAAAGTCCTCAAGTAGAAATGTATAAGATACAAATGACATGAAAGTATGTTAATATAATACACAAAAGCCATGAATATCCTGTAAATTATATCCTTATAAACGGTGAGTTCTGATGTCATCAGTTATAAACGGTGAGTTCTGATGTCATTTCTGTCACATGACTCACTAAAATGTGTGTATTATAATAAATAAAGTACCCCCAGTTGTAAAATATGAGGATATTAGAAGTTACCTCGGAGTTCCATGACCTGTATAAAAACACTCGGCCTTCGGCCTCGTGTTTTTATATGGTCATGAAACTGCTCGGTATCTTATAATATCCTTATATTTCACAAGAGGGGGTACTTTATTCACTATATTATGTATTTAATAGTATGGAGCAGTCCTTTTCTACTGATTTGCAGTTTTACTCACAAGTGAAAACTTCTGTGTAGCTTTCTAGACTGAGAGAATGTTACTGAACTCTCTGTTAAAGGAGATCCATCATCATTCTACATTTTTAAGCACTGGACAGAACTTTTAATAAGGCAAGATTGTAGCGTTAGTAAGCCTGGGCTTTCTGGTTCGATGATCTCAGCTTATCCCATTACAGACTTCTAATAGTAGACTTCTGGTAGTAGAATATACTATATTTCAGGAGCTGAGCAGTCATTTTAGGTAATACAGTTGGGACACAGCAAGGATAATCTGCCCTCTATCCTGTAACTTTCTCTTACATAATCATAAAATAGAGAAGCACATTTTGAATCTGTCCTTTAGATAGACTCCACCTACATGGACTGCTTTGGAGAAATGTTCCAAGCTTCAAAAAGGGAACATTTTTTACATATACAAAGTTATACATGGGCGTATGTATAATTGGGGTTCAGGATTTTTCCATTGTTGGAAGATCTCAGTTTTGGCATTTATATCTTAAACACTTGTATATGTGAAACACATAAAGTCTATTGCTAACAGTCTATTGCTAACAGTCTATTGCTAACAGGCAAGTTCACAATCAAGCGATGTAATAACGCATGTAGCTTGCCTTGTGCTCTTCTCCCTGCTTTGAACTAATAATGTCTGTACCAATAAGGGGTTTACCTCTTGAGGCTCCCTTCCGTGAGAATGATGTGACATATTGTAACCATAGACATAATCGGAGTAGGAGCAAAGTCTTCCAAGAACAGATTAGTGAAGCTGCAGAGCAGCTGTGAAAAATATACGACAAAACGATGTGATATTACAAATTAGCTACTAAAACACTCGCTTGTGATTTTCATCAGACTTAGACAATATCTAATTATTTGCAGCATTTTCCTTTGTGGGCTTCCCTGTTCCAAAATAGCAGCTCTCATCCATAATTTTGGATATCTAAGAGTCATTTCTTAGAAATAAACAACAGGGGCTCAAAAATATTAAAATAGTACAGGTATAGGATCTCTTATCCAGAAACCCGATATCCAGAAAGCTCCGAATTACGGAATGGCTGTCTCCCATAGACTCCATTTTATCCAAATAATCCAGATTTTTAAAAATGATTTCCTTTTTCTCTGTAATAATAAAACAGTAGCTTGTACTTGATCCCAACTAAGATATAATTAATCCTTATTGGAAGCAAAACCAGCCTATTGGGTTTATTTTATGTTTAAATGACTTTCTAGTAGACTTAAGGCATGAAGACCCAAATTACAGAAAGATCCTTTATCCGGAAAAACCCAGGTCCCGAGCATTCTGGATAACAGGTCCCATACCTGTATAACAACAACCTTGATCCCTCCTTACTCCACCTCCTTTATGATCAGCAAATTCACTTTTTTCATCAAAGAACGGGTATGCCATTTGTATTGGAATATACATTCATCTGGTCCATTGAAATTACTTTCTGGAACTAGAATGCAGAGCACCAGTGATGGGCGAATTTATTTGCCTGTCACGAATTCTCTGTGAATTTCCACATTTCACCGCTGGCAAATAAATTTGGGAATTTGCTGCAACAATTCCGATGCTGGTGACAATTAAACGCATGGCCATTGACTTTAATGCGTATCAAATTGTCGCCAGCGTCAGAATTGTCATCAGCATCAATTTTGATGCCCGAGAATTGACACCGGCGTCAAAATTCCAGTTTCGCAAATTTTTCGGCTAAGCGAAATGGGAAAAATTAGCTGATTACTACAGAGCACCCATAGCTTTCCCTGAAAAGTATTTCATCAAAATAATAGGTGTCATTTACGAATGCAAATGGGATGCAAAGTGCTATTTCAAATGCAATATCACATTTTTTTCCCCCATAATTCCAGGTCGGGTGTGCCTGATGCATCCGGGGCAACTGCAGCAGACACATCTTGATTCTGCACTTGTGGGTGCAAGCTGCCAGCATTTGTAGAGTGAGTGTTGTGTCACTTCTCGATTACACCCTTAAAAAGGAGTTTGCATCCAATTTACTATGTGTATGTCTGGTGCAACCAGCCGTGGGCAACCTGGAGTTACCGCCAGGTCTAGGATGAAGATAAGTCCAGGGTTCAGTAGATGCAATTGCAATTGAAAAAGGCTGCTGCAAACGTGTGCTTAGATGCAGGATCAATGTGTACTACACTGCACTACACAGCAAACACTTCAGAGAACTCACACTTGCATGTGTGTTCGTAAATGACCCCTATTGAGTTCTTATATTTCCCCACCCTCAAAAAAGGCTGAAAAAAGAAGCATAACATGGAAATTGAAATACAAGGGTGCAAGGACCCGTTGGCTCTGCTGAATGTACCTAAAGGAACAGGCTCTGGATTCACAGGACTCTGTTGTCTGGAATGGCTGCTGCTGCTGCCTTTTTTCAAATCCTCCGCATCACTGTACCGCCTGATCCAGTAATTCAGTTCCTCCCGGTCAGCCTCCTGGCAACGCCGTAGCACAGTGAGGGATCTTCTTGTTTTTTCCACCATATCCATTATGCAGTTTAACAGCTGTTTGAAGTAACAAAACAAAAACACACATTAAAAAAGAAAATCAAATTGCTTTTTAATCCCTGTTTGAGGACCTCAAAAACTGACCCCTTGGTGAATTGTTGATGACGAAGGAAAAAAAAAAAAAAGTTTACTTTGATATTATGAAAACTGTATCTAGCAGTTTCCCTACTTCTCCTCTAAGCATAAAAAGTATAATGGTTTAGAAAGACACAAGATATGTCTGGGAACATGCAACATTCATTAAGCGCAGCTTTCAAACACTCTGCAAGTACTTTCATCTGCCATCTGTGATTCTGCTGGAGTTATTCTTTTTAAATATATTATGACTTAGTAATCTTGCATCTTTGAAATTTGCATAGGCCTGTCGCAAACTGCAGTGGAAATGTCAGTCATTACTTCGCGCTCGACAGCAGCGCAAGGAGACAACACACAGCATATAAAAATGATATACTGTAAATTAGTTAGCCCAGCGAAGCATAGCCGAGAGAGAAGAATCCATTCAAGCAACCGCTTTGAACGTTAAGAAACAATCTAGACCAGACCAATCTTGTTTATAGCAGACATGCCCCAGTTCTGCTTTTGTCTCCCATTTTATTCATCAAAGCTAAAGAAAAAAAATAAGAGCCAGAATTCCAAACTAAGGGACAAATAGTTTTGTTTAATAAGCATTCTCAGATATAAACTGATCTTATCTCCTACTAATGAGATTAGTAAATTATCCAGTTGCCTCAGTTTACAAATATGGGGAGGCCCATTTAATAAAGGTAGCATTTTGAATTCATGTGAATTTTTTTAAATTCGAATATACTCACAATTTGACTGGGAGGTTTAAGAAAAAACGTGAATGGCTAATGTTCGATTGAATGGTTTCCGACGCTAAAATTTGAATCGTATTCGATTAGTATTCGATTCGTATTAACATCTCCAAATGGCTCAACAGATCTCTGCCATTGACTTGTACATGAACTCGGCAGGTTTTAGTTGAGGAATATTCGAATTAGGACTGTTTCCATGGTCAAGTTGTGTTAAATCTCACATTCAAATAGGGAGATTAAAATTTGAATGTGTGAATTTTGGAACTTGAAAATTCGGATTTACTAGTCGACCCTTGATAAATCTGCCCCTAAAGGCCCCCATACATGGACCGATAAAAGCTGCCAACAGACCAAGTCGGTAGCTTATTGGCCCATATGTACAGCCCCCCGACGGGCTTTCCTGATCAATATCTGATACTAAGAAAAGGCACACTGGCACACAAGCTGTGAATGCAGGTGAACACCTTGCAAAGTTTTATTACCGGAAGTGCAACGTTTCGGGGCAAGCCCCTTTGTCAAGGATGCTTGACAAAGGGGCTTGCCCCGAAACGTTGCACTTCCGGTAATAAAACTTTGCAAGGTGTTCACCTGCATTCACAGCTTGTGTGCCAGTGTGCCTTTTCTTAGTATCAGATTTGAGGTTGCCGGTTACCTCTATCACTGTGCACCAAGGAAATTGGAATTATCTACACAGACAGGTGTACATGAGCAACTACTACTTTGTACTGATCAATATCTGCCCAAAAAGTGCTTTTGAGAAAGTGGCTGGATAGCCACGAAACGCGTTAAGCCTATGGTTCTCTAATTATTCCTATCATGATGTGCCGATTTTAATGGATCAATAAATTTTTGGATTTTTATTAATACATTTGACTTCATTCCTGTGGTGCTCCGTGTTTCTACATACAAGTTCGACTATGGAGTTTTGTCCGGGGTACTTTTCCAATACGTGATGCACACAGAGGAGAAGTTACACATCGTGGTGCTCCCAGGTAATTAATTTCTTGGACTGTTCAAAAGTCAGTTCAATCGGGCAGGTTATAAAATCCTGTCGGATCGCGGCAGCATCTTTTCGTTGATGCGGTGCCGCGATCCGACCGCCCGTTTGGCCTCCCTTCTGATCTGATCCATTGGGCCCTCTGATCCCATCACCACACTAACGGATCTACACGTCTATGGCCACCTTATGTGTTATGTCCCCCTATAGTGAAGCCAACTAACAAGGGCAACATCATGATTAAATAAGAGGTGAGATAATCAAATAAGGGCGTGTAAAGTTCACTATGGATGAGCCAATCAGGTCTGTTATTGGATCGATGCCAGATGAGTTGATTGCTTAGCCTCTAGTTATGTCTAAACATGGTTTTATCCATGTCACATCTGTCCTGTTTATGTGAAACCGCAGGCATCCAAATTTTGTGCCCCTAGTTATGAATATTTGTGCGGGCAGGTGGAATGTCTTGGGTGGGTGTGCAACACTGAAACTTGGGTATCTCTCAATTACACTGCCAGTGATAGTCTTGTTTTACAACATTTAACTTGATCATTACCTGATCAGAGTTCATTAAAAAAAATTAATAAGGCTCAGGCCTGAGCAGTACCCATCAGTAACTTTGCCCGCATTTGCCAGAGAAGTTCCCATTTTCTTTTGAAAGGGAAAGTGGTGGCAGATGATGAAGGTAATCCTAGGAAGCATCTAGGCAGTCAAAATGCCACACATGCCAATGGTCTAACAGAGTAGGATGGTTGTTTTTGCCATTTGCAAAGCACATTTAAAAAAAAAACTGTTTAGAGTCTCCATTCTTACATGATCAAGGTGTTTCCATTCTTCGGCCCATTCTCTGTCTGTCAGTCTGTGGTCAATCATTTCTTCTTGGCGTGTTCCGTGCAACCCTGGAAGAGTGGGGGGGGGGAAACTTCTTTTAAACAGAAATAGAGAAACTATTCAAAAAATAAAAAACAATAATTTCTAATTGTATTCTATTGACTATCTCAATCAGTATTTTGTTAGAACCAGTGGAAATTAAATAAGCCCTAGAAAATTTGTGCAGTGGTTTTTTTTTTTCCATTTTAAGGGGATGCATTCCAATGAAAAATACATTCAAGATGACAAGAAGACAATGTGGGAATGTGCTGGGTCCTTCGGTATACAGAAAGACACACACACTAGATTCTGCATCTTCACATCTTCTCATTGCCATTGACAAATATGTTGTTTTAACTGGTTAAAAAGACTAAGAGAAGCTCAGTTCCAATCATCTCTGGCTGTCAGATCTTCTGCTGGAGTTCCAAGTTTTTAATTACCACTTTCAGCAGGGTGACTTGTCATTCTTTCTCTTACTTCTCTCCTACATTTAAATCAATAGCAATGTAGTATGGACTCTAAAGACTTTCCCATTTTAGATTCAGTTACTGAAAATGAGAGCCTGAATCAGATTAATGCTTGTATAAATCATAGTTTTAATGTCATGCTTATAAACAGAACTGCTTACTTTTTATATCACTAATAACTGTTAGATGTACCCTGCACCTTCCTTTGTAAACTGGCATCAGGATATTTTCGTCCTTGCAGTCGTCTGAGTCTCAGATGAGATCCCAATTTATCAAAAAATTAAGCAATACGTTGGACTAAAACAGTACCATGGAATCTTAGTTGACCACTAATATCGTTGTTTTATTTTGGGTGGATTTGTGGTCATTTAAACAGTCACCAAATACTCTTTGTTCTGTACTTAATGGGTTTCTGGGAATAGTAAGGGTTGATCAAGTTTCTGCTTTGCAATCTCTGAGCCATAGAAGTAGTATCAGGCTATACCCACTGACGTAAAGGTGGGCATTGGAAGCAGATAAGGATTGTTGAAGAAGAAAGACAAAGAACAATGCAGAGCTAACACCATTAACACCATTAAGGAGGCTAATGAAAGCGTGCAACAAATTATGAATATGCTAATTTTGCTTTTAGTCTCATACAAGAGTGAAATAAAGAAAATGAAAAGTTTAGTGTCCCCTTAATACCAGTATTGCTCTTACCCATAGGTCTATTCCTGTCCCTGAGGTCCCTGTGATTGGGATGTCTATACGAGTCCCTGTAGTGATGGGCAATGGCCATATCATCCAAACGATAATGCTGAGGTGGTGGTGGGGTCGGGTGGGGCAGTCCATTGGGTTGGAAGGATAAACCATTATTTGGACTGTACCGCTGACCTGGGCTTATAGTGCACGGCCGCTTGCTTGGATGTTCTGAGTGCAAAGGCTCTCTGTCAAAGCCATTTTCTTTGGTTCTGAAAAGACAACACACTTTCATGAAAAACTGTCCTGGAAAAATCTCTTTAAACAGGTTCTTAACTAAATATAAAATTGGTAAAACACAGATAGATACAGTGTTCATAATATGAACCTATTATGCTGGAGGGACCCTTACAAACCTGGGGACCCAGAGCAAATCCCCTTTTTGACCCTACCCTAAAATTAGCCATGAGATGCATTTAATTGTGGGTCAATTTACCTTTCCCAGACTATGTGGCCAGTAATTGGATTCCTATAAATAATCCAGTGGATAAGAATTTCTGCAGGAGTTGAAACTGAAGTCTGTAAGCAAGATAAACATATTAAGCCTCTGACTAGCGTGACATGTCATGGACAAATGTGTTTTCTCCTCACGTGTCAGACTTCTTTGGGCTTTCTGTGAATGATGACTCCCAGTGTTATTATTGAAACAGATTGATCTTTTTAATGAGCCAGTTTAATAGACTCAAAAATCTCACCGTGGCTGCTCATCCGTGTCAGACCATATGCAGCCAGAACACTTTCACTAAAACATAAAGCTTTGCTGTCAGCTTGTTCATACACTGTTAAGTCTCATCTAGTTTCCATAGAGAACCCCCAAAGAACTGAGCAGATTCTAAAAACAATAAATGATATATGTAGTAAGTAGATTGATATTCCGAACAGTTGGCGCAGCCTTAATCACTGAAAATAGGTTTGAGGTCTGACCAAACAAACATTTAGGCCTCATGGGCTACAATTAAAAGGAAAGTTCATGTTTGTATTATTGCTGTTTATTATTTGCATTCTATTCTCTCTCTCTCCATACTGGGTTTTGGGAGTACAGTCCAAATTCATCTTAGTAATTTTTTCTCTCCTTTTCTCTCAGGGGACCCAAATTAGGTTTGGAAGTCTTCTCAAACACAGGTTTAATTATTTTTCTTAATTATGCACCTTATTTTTAAGAAAAAGGAAAATGAAGATCGATGGGAGGTGCCCATTTGCCAGGCACCACCTTCTATCATTACAATTACTGACTATGCTCTGCTCCCAGGTCATTGCTCTTCTGTTCTGAGAAATATGTCCAGTGTATAATCCTACTCCTCGTTTCCATCTGTGGCCTGTACCCATTGGGTGCCTGGGATTGCATGCATAAGAAGTATGCATATGGTTATATATAGCTATAAGTGACAGAAGATGCCAGCATGGCATCTAGTGCATTTTTCAGCAAAGAGGAATACTGACCTATGGAACAAGGTCAGCAATTGTGATCTATTTGGTTGGAAGTGGAGTACCAGACAAATAAGCACCTTCCAATGATTTTAATTTTCTTTGTCCTTTAATTACTGTAACATATTGTAGCAAGACATTGAGACCCACTTGGATGAGAACTGGTACCCATTTTGGGTCCTAACCTATAGTATAAGAATCGCTGAAAGACCCACTATGGGTGGATGTAGATCCCTACAGAGGGGGCTAGGAATTAAAAACTAGAGAACAGTTAGCAGACACACACTCAATATACTTACTGTGAGGTGCTAATTCCACAGGAGACTACCCATAGGTCTCCAATAAATCAGTACAAAATTAGAAAAGTGGAAAGCACACTCTGTATGAAAAAAATTAAGGTTTTATTAGGTCAAAATATTTTTACACAATCAGGATATTTAGCCAGGCTGCCTTTTTTTTATTTTATTTTGATTACGGTCAAAATGCGTAGGGGACTATAAAAAAAATTTGACCTAATAAAACCTTGATTTGTTCATACAGAGTGTGCTTTTCACTTTTCTAATTGTGGGGCTTGTAGCCCCCCAAAATATCATGGTTTTGATTTGTTCTATAAATGGGGTGATATAATTTATATTACTAGTATAAGTATCATATAGCATGTAGCATGTATTGCACATCATTTTTATAACTCTACCGCCACAGACTTTAACTTTTAAAGAAGTATCATCCCTCTCCTGGGGACGCTGGAAGTCGTACTTAACAGCCGGCTGTCTGTCCACAAGCCTATTATCTCCGGTCAAAAGGAAAATGACATATAATGCCCATGCTTTGATGGTACATTTTATTTTGAACCCATCCGGCTCTGTATTTTCCTCTCTCCAAGCTTATCAACTGAAAAAAAAAAATTAGCATCTGATCCGTTTATGAAAAATAGCTCCTGGCTAAATTCCTTGGCATTTCTAATTTCATGCTTGAGAAGACTCTGAGTCTGTGAAGATAACCCAATCAAAGAAGAAACAATATGGGCACAAATATCAGTGTGTTTACTTTCCGAGGTATTGGGGGGGGGGATATTTTGAGTTATAGGGATATGACTAGATTTTTGGAATAGATTCAAACTCCACTTTTAATTGATTATGTCAAAAATATACGGTGGGATTATTGCCCATAATGCATGCACTTCATGATTCCCAAAATAAACGTCATAAATCTATAGAGGAGGTTGAGAATCAAGGTTCCTATCCCTCTCTTCTCCTTCTACATATGCGGAATAATTCTTTTTTGATGGTTAGCACTGTTCTAAGTCTCTGAATATCAAATCTGAAACCATATGCTTGTAGGGCTGTTCCAAAACCACACATGTGCTACACTGTACCAATACATTTCCATAGGATTAGTTTCTGCTAGACAGGAAATACATAAAAGTGAATAAACCATATCATTAAAATGTCATCCTATTTTTATTTCCTTGCTCTGTATATTTTAAGTAATTCTTTATAGAATCTTGATGAAGATTGGTGTGGTTTTAAGTGGGTTGCTCTACAGTCAGCTCTGTTCTGCTATGTTTTGGATTACGAAAGATACAGTAGGTTGGTTTCCATTAGTACGTAAAAAGAGTATGAGTATGTATAATGACAACGAAAATCCAAAAAGACTGTATTTAGTGTTGCATACATTGTGGAATTTAGCTTATCTGTAGTCAATAATATAATTTCAAGTCGCCCACAGGGGGAACATATTATTTAGCAACAGGGAATACCAGCTCTATTTTTATTGTAAGGAGAAAAAGTTCACAGTTCAGTAAGCTTTAGAATGAATGTTGTGCTCAATAAATAAGACAATTTGTAATCTCTTAAAATATATTTTTCAACTTAAAGGAGAATTAAAGTCTAAAATAGAATCTGGCTAGAAATGCTATATTTGATATACTGAATTTACGGTATAAGCCAAGAGGTTTAACAACTCTATACAGTTATGATCCATGCATTCAGAAATATCCACAGCAGCCCTCCATCTTTAATCTTGTAAGGCCATCTTTTGTCAGCCAGTGGCACTGCACATGCTCAGTGTGCTCCAGGCTGCTAGTTGATGCTTGAAAGCCTATTATTAATGAGTTCAGAGGCAATTTCAGTGCTGTCATTTAATGTGAATCTAAATTAATTACTAATCAGCCTTGTATATATTGTATATATGATATATATTGCTTTATCAATTATGCAACTGTTTCTACATCACCAAACGTTCTGAACTCAGTAGTCTATGCACCAGGCCTGGGCTGGCAATCTGTGAGTTCTGGCAAATGCCAGAGGGGCTGCTATAAGGTCCTATAGAAAGTCACTATTTAGTGGGCTGGTGGGGGCTGTTTGGGCCTCTGTGTACCTGAAATGCCAGGGCCTATTTTAATTCTCAGTCCGGACCTGCTGCACATTTGGCTGAAGACATGACCTGCCCATTGTCTGTTTCAGTACAGGTAACCATGACGTGCCCTACATAAATGACCATAATCATAGATTTTCTTGTGCAACCTTTTTTTATAGGAACTGCTCAGGCACACGTGGACATGCCTCAATGATATCTACTTGTATATTTGTCATCTTATGTTCCTTTACCTATCTGGAGTTCTCCTCTTCCCATTTTCATTCACATCGAGAAGCAACTCTGAGGAGTCAACAGGTGAGGTGGTGCTGGCATCCAGAAGCAGCTGCTCATGCTGAGCGAGGTACTGGGCTGGGTTCTGCTTGGCCAGCCGTGCGCAGTGCAGAAGCTCCCGCTGTAGCAGGGGCAGATTGGCCTATAAAACATACAACAAACACTGAGTGAACAGCTTGCTATAAAACCTGAACTCTAGAAAGCACACAGTTCTTCACTAAACCCCTTAGCAGACTGTCACATTACAATGAAATGCACTTTTTCCCTTCTCTTCGGCATAGAGCAGCATTTGTACAAACCCTTTGTTTTCATCTATCATGAAGAAGTAGAATTAAGAGTTAATATAATGTTGAAGCCCACTCGGTCTCTATCGCATTAAACGATCAGCTGTTCTACTAGTGAGTTATTAGGTTGTCAGTTTCCTACCAATAAGAAATATTTCCATTGCATAGGCAGATATATGTAAGTATTAATTAAACATATTTCCCCTACAAGGATCACAGCTACTAACTTGTCTGTCCTTCCAATTGAATATAGATAAGTGTGGCTTATATGCTATAAAATAACATCTCAGCTAGATAAAAGCTTCAGTATATATAAATATAACTTAACCAAGGTAGACAACAGTACACATATCACTTCTGTATCTCCAGAGGTTTCCAAATAGTACAGCTGCTCATCTAGGGGATCTCAGCACATTGGCTGGGGAGGCAGGTGATCCCTCAGCCTAAGGTATAATCTGACTGTTTGCCCTGCTACATACTCCTGGAAGACCAATTTCAAGATCTTTTATCATGAGATTTTGGGGTAAATTAATAACTATGTCTTGAAAGGCATGTTATTCAAACCCTTATGAATCCTCAGCTGGGGAGGGCTGGAGAACTGCTGGACTTCAGAAGGGACTTTGCACTAAAAAAGTCTAAAAACCACTGCCCTAGATGGATGTGATTATGTAGCACTATCCACTGCTTCATGTACCAAACTTTCTTTGGGCATTTTTAGTGTTATTGCTTTGACCTTATCTGTCACCCAAGCTGGGGACAACTATTTTAGGAGTGAATTATGACCAATGGGTTGTGTTAGAAACAAACTCATAAATATATCTATAAAACAGAGGATAGGAACTTGCTTATTTACATAGATAATATATACAGTTGTCATTGTTAATTAACTTGAAGTATTTGTCCTTCTCTGATCTACTGTATCCTAGTGCAATGTGGATAATTGGTTTCTTGTGAGGAAAGCACTTAACCTTGTATTCTACAGTCAAGGCCCCTTTGGAGGCAAGTCGTGCTATGAGAAAGCTTTGTTTCCCAGTCATTCTTTCCCAGTCATGTGTTATCATTTGTGCATATTTGTTAGTCAGCTTGGGAAAGTTCTCTCTGAACACTCCATATAGTGCCTAATAAATAGGAAACATAGATTCCTGTCCCTCTAGAACTGCAAATATAAACTGCTCCTGCCAGACTGTTGGGTACCAGCACCAGCACAACCATATATTTTTGGTGCACAGTATGACTATGATCACATTTGGAATAATTACTGGGTTTTCATACACACCAGTGTTTAAAAAGTTTTTCCTTTATAGAGGAGAAGTTTAACTTCATCCAAAATGCCACATTCAAAGGGCAACCAATGCCAGTGCAAGTAATTCTTTTGTTTGTACTAAGGTATAGGGCTGCTGTAAGGTTCCCACCTCCATCTCTTCTCCAAGAGACACATATCCCAGAGCTGGGTGTAGGGTACATTAGGCACATATGTACTGGTAAATTGCCCTGGTACTTCCATCCAGATAAAGAGGTGGGGCTGGAATGATACTGAGACATTAAATCTTACAGATTGCTTAATTCTCCCTGGTTTCTAAGAAGCTTCCAACTGGGCCCTGATATACATTGTGACAAGTCGCTTATGTCTTTGCTTGTAGGTTAAATTATGAAATGAGACATGCAATGGATTACATAAAGACATTTGCCCTAGTAACCCTTGGCAACCAATTATGCATTCATTTTAATCAGTTGCTTGCAGTTAGAAAATATTACAGAGAGGAGCACATTTGTTGAGTGTTAATAAATAAAATGCTGTTTCTATTAGGACCAGAGCTAGTGATAGTCTGTTTACTTTTCAGTCCCCAAAAAAATACAAATTCCTGAATGATAATTAGGAAAATTGACACACATGCTGGCCATGTTGTACGCAGATGTCTCTTGGCAATGCTCAGCTGGCTCCCGGCCAAGACTAACCTCAATACATTCGCTGCACAGCAGTGGGCTTCACTTGCAGGACCCAAATCTGATGTTTGCTAAAAAAAAAAAAAAGGGTCCTAACAAGCCCCTTTATTAGATGCAGTGAATGCACAAACTATTCCCAGGACAAGGTTTTTATCAACCCTCTGTCCAGGCCATTATGAATAGTGTTTTTGGCTGGGGCCCCCACATCTGTCACTGGATTTACTGCATAAATACCCAAGAGCCTGTAACATCACAAAAGAGAAGAGATAGTAAAATAAGAAAATATAAGGGCTTTTCTGAATATTCTGCCCATCATAAAAGAAAACATGGAGTCAAGTGTTCTTCAGCAACAAATGGATAAACAAAAACAACTAAAATGTTTCTAGATATTCTGGAATAAAACTGTAGATAAAAATGGCACACAATGGTTTTGGGTGATTTTCTCGCTGTTACTGTGCTAGAGATTCACAGAGGCACTAAGGGGGTGGGGTGATTTGGTAATTTTAATACTTTTTCTGGCATTTAAACAAAGGAGTTTGAACCCATGGCAGGTTATAGGGCATGACAGAGAGGACATTTGCCCAACATTAGAAGAACCTTTCTAGGGAAGAATGTTTAAGGGACATTGCCGTTATAATTCTTAAATAATGTAAGTATTTTCATCAGCAATAGTACACCAGCAGTCCTCCAGATGTTGCTAAAGGGAAAAAATACTCCCTTTTTGACACAAGCTCATTCTGTTAGGCTTAGGTAGAAAAGGCACAATATCTGATATTCCAGAAATAGTTGAATGCAATCCCATCACCTTGTTCTAATGTGAATTGATGAATTCTTCTGGGCCTTTAAGTCCCTCTGCTTTCCAAAGACTCTGTGCAGCACCCATTATGGAAAGAACCTCAAGTCCCAGAATCCATCACCTCACAATGAAACTATGAGCCTAAGTGGAGTAGGAAACTGGCTTTTGTTTTACTTTCAATCTGTATAATCAGGATTGTCTGGGTAAAAAAAAACTACATTTATATTTATCTGTTGTAGTTCAGATTTATTCAATGTTTATGCACATTTTCTACATCACAGAATGAGCTCATGCCAAAAAGTGGTTGTCTTGATTCAGGTTGGACATTCTTAAATGGGGTCCTATGTCTTCCTCCACTGCCGGGGCCCCTTCTAACTACGGCCCTGTGTATCTTCCAGCTAATGGGATCCAGAGATACTGCCTTTTACAAATCACAATGCGATGATGAGACACTGGAAGAAGCTTGACTTGTTTTTCATTTTTTTTAATTCAGCAATTCCATAAACATCTTTCTTCAATTTAAAAAAAATGGTAATACAAAGCAATTTTGTTTGCTCTAATTCTGGTGCCAGATTAGGTAATTAGAGTGGTGTCTAATATCCTTCCAGTAAATGTTTCTCCATAAACGCAAAATGGAATCGCGGGTCTGCGGGTTACATTAGCTTAATGAAAACAAGATTTTAATGCATATTGTTACAGCTGGGTTTGAATGCACTTATTAAGGCCCCGTGTTCCCACAACCATATGGTTTTTGTCATTAATGTCTCCTTTGAGGAAAAGCACTAAAATTAGAAAAAAAAAAAGTTGCATCTTTGATTCCAGTGATCCAAAGTAAATGATATGGCAACCATATGGCGTGCAGCTCTGATAGAAAGATCTGGAAGTGTCCTTGTAAGCTGTTTTTTTTCTCCCTAATTTTCATGGCAGCCAACTTGACCCTGAAGACAGGCATTTTTATACAGCAAAGAAACCATAGTATTCACAAAAGAAATTGTTCAGAAAGAAAAATCTGCTTTACTGAAATGAAGTGCTCATTTGCCTTATTTTGGTGTAATGTATAACACCCCTAAAAATAAGCTATACTTTGTGCAAACTATGTTCATGTATAATCAATAATTATTCATGTGCAAACAACATATATTCATGCTATATTACTTCTATTAAAACCAACTAATGCAGGGGCAACAGACCACCCACCAGGGCCCCATAGTGCCTGTCTCTATTCTAAACCCTACTAAGTTATTGAGGCTTTTTTTGGGTTCAAACCTCCTTTTGAGGGCCAATATTTATTCTGGCAACTACTGTTTAAAACTAGATTACAAATATATGAAAATACTCTTGTATCAACTGTTTAGCCATATAAATTCCATAATTACCTAGAACTAATAAGTGTTTACTCCCAAATCTCACTTTAACAATGAGAGTGGGTTTTCAAGACTATGCAACAGTAAACATGCATTCCTTCCCAAACTATACCCTATAGCCATCAGCCTGGATCCTACCAGCCAATGGTCCAGGCCCCTCTGGGAACAGGCCCACAATTTGATAACCACTGATTAACCACTGCTTTAGAGCAAAGAACTATACCACTTGCTTAAAGGAGAAGGAAAGTCTGTTTGCACTTGGGGTGCCAAATGTTAGGCACCCCCAAGTGATTGTATTGACATACCTGAAACCCTGGGGCCGGTGCTACTATCAGTAGAAAACTGCACCGGCCTAAGGTTTTTTACTAGCGAGCACCATGGAGAGATCTTCTTCCATCTTCTTCTTTCTTCAAATTTCCACTGGCAAACATTTGCGCAGTAGAATAACTGACTTTTTAGTGAAAGTTTGGCTTTTTGTTCTACTGCACACGCGCAACCGCACGAAAAACATCTCTCCGTGGTGCTCACTGGTATAACCCCGAGCATCAGCCCGGTGTTTCAGGTAAGTCAATACAATCACTTGGGGGTGCCTAACATTTGGCACCCCCAAGTGCAAATAGACTTTCCTTCTCCTTTATTTTTATTGTAGTCTTTGGTGTATAAAGAAACAGGTTAGAGGACCTCTTATATTGATGTATAGATGCCCCCCCCCTGAACTATAAATGCCTTCAACTGTTAAACCAACAGCCCAATGATCTAACAAACAAACTAAGTGTGGATCATGGGACCTCGTACAACCTTACTTCAGTTACAAAACATAATGACTTTATCTTTGGCTGATCTCCAGTTGGATTGGATAGAAACATTTTCATACCATCTAGCTGAGAAACATCTTCATACCATCTAGCTGGTGTCCTAATCTTACCTCATACTTCATCTGTTTCACTACCACCCTAAAATTGCAACACCTCAATTACCTTTATTTATTTCGATTTCTATGTCACAGTTTGTGAATCTTCTCAAAAGGGCGCAGAACAATAAATTAAGTTCTTTACAGAAGGCATATCTGCCAAAACCATAAGCCAACTAGTCTGCCGCAGCAAGATCATGACTAAGGACAAGATATCCAGCCTGCAGCTATGGAAATGTTGCAGTGATCCAGTTACTAACAACCTCTGCCAGCGTCTGTTAATCAACAGCTGGAGGATTATAGGCTTTATGTATCCCTTATTTAGGATTTTAAGATGGGTCTCCTATCATTGTACAAACTTTAAACACTACATTCTGTTCCAAAGCCATTCAGCTACATATACATACTGCAGCCATAGACAGAAACAGAACAGATTTTATTAGGTTGGACTATTTCAGTTAAAGTCCCACTTGTAGGGTCAAGCTTTGCAAGGCCACCCTTAGCTCATAACAAGGTTACAGAGGAAACAAGTGTTCACTTCAAATCTCATCCAAGTTGGCCTCCAAGCTGGACTTTTTGGTGTATCTAGGAGAGCAAACAGACATTCTCCACATATCGCACCTTAACTGGTCTTCAAGTTGAGCTCCCCTGCCACACTCCCAGGCACCTCTACACTTTGGGAACAACTGCATGTGAAAATCCCAGTGATAAATAATTCAGTAGTATGCAAACTGCATGTTTTCGTTTGTTGAAGAACTATGGCAAGCATTTGTTATGAGATGAGGCACGTCTTGTTCCATTAAAGATTTCTAGAGGCACATCAATGCTAAATAACTCAAACTTCATGAAAGGGGATGTTGTAATAGTTACAAACACATGTATGAAAGCGGTTTCACCTTGACAAAATTCAAGATGGATCGATCCAAATGTATACCTGCTGTGTCTTAAACAGAAGACTACAGACCCCTACCCAATGAGGCGAACAAAAAGAAAATACCTATTAATCTCAGCTGAAAAGCAGAATGTCAAACAACATACCTTTATATTTAGAGACCCCTTATAAACAGACAGTGTTCAAAAATACTCAATGCATTAATCAATCAGTGGCCTATTAAGACCTCAGGAACTGATGAAATGTTTCTTTCTTTTAAGCAATGGTTTAAATGTCTAAGCTGCATACAAACATAACCATTTGAGGAAAAAAAACCTCTCACAACACACAGTTTTTAGAGAATTCTATTATATTCCAAGGTAACTAATCATTTATTCCTCATACAAATCATAAACATCTCCACTAATATTCCTCTGAATATGGGTATTATGTTTACTTCTAAATTCCCGCTTCTCTACTGAGAAAGGCTACAGGGAAGATTGAATCGGCCTAAATCATTCACTCCAAGCTTTTTTCACACCATAAATAACATAAGAAATAGCCTGAGGTCAAAGTGTCACACAGATAAGCGTGTCCATCAAGGTACAGTCCTTGCAGCTTAGATTTATTTTCTATTCTCCTTTCCAAAAAAGCAAAACTGTAAAACACACATTTGTGACCTAGCAACAATACGGTTCGAAAATAATTTCCAGATCGCTGAACCGTGCAATACCTTCAAAAATGGGATGACAAAGGGTCGCAGTGGGAAGTTAGTCGCTTCTTGCAGTTTGGAATGAAATTCTTCAATTGTCAATGTAGAATTCTGTAGGATATAAAATATAGTTTAGCGGATACATATGCCGCATTGACATCACTTTAGAAAGGTTAGCAACACGGGCGGTATAACAGAAGGTGAGTCTGAAGGTTTATTTTTCCTGAAGTGAAAAGCATTTATATCAGTCAAGGTAGAAAGCCCGGCACGTACTCATCTAAAATAAGACTGGTTTTATGGAAAGCCAAAAATTGGCATTTAGCCTGGGCTCCCACATTAAAGGGGCCCCTTTAGGAACACAGATAAAAGTAAAAACTATATGTTATGCTGCAGAGCAATAGATTTTTTAGTACACTCTTCTGGGATTTTAGACCTTCTGGCATCTCATCGTTAACCTTCTCATTATCTACATGTCGAGTGACTTCTACTGTTCTACTTACCACCAGTCCAAGCACAAGTGTGCGCACTCTTTCCCCTATTTCCGGGGAGATGTCATTGCCAAACTGCTGTAATGTAGTGAGGAATCGCTTGAGCTTACTGAGCTGCCGTGCGCCACAAGCCGGAGGCAGCTGCTGATTGGCAAGTGATGATGAAGAAGAAGATGAAGGCCCATTGCTAAAGCCATTCGGAGGTGAGGGAGCTCCATTCAGTGCTGTTGGTGAGTGACTTGTGCCATTTGTTACTATTGCAGAAATCAGAAAGTAACATGTATTACTGTTTGTACTTTGAGCATTAGATGGCACCGTGCTAATCCCTATGTGACATTATTTATTTGCGTGTGCTCAACTGTGTGCTGACTATTCATCAGTAGGTCATAGCACCTTAATAACTTATGGTGTGCACCGAACATCTTTTAAATGGAAGCTGCCATGTTTCTTGTTCAGCACAGGTGTACATTTTTATACCTTTTTTATTATACATTTTTATACCTTGTGTCAGCTATTATGTGCCCTTACGTACAGCACTGTGAGATATGTTGGTGCTTTATAAATAAATGTAATAATAACATACCCACTATAGTTGCTGTTCTAAAAGGATTAAATTAAAACAGAATGTATATATTTTTACTGCTCCATTATATCCCTAGCTCTCTTAATTACTTATCCAAGAATAGCTGCCCCTGGAAATCTTTTATGCACATTTATGCCATATGCATATCCTGGAACTGCTTGAAAACCATCTTACTCCCCAGGAAACCCAATTTTGGGGTTAACAATTAAGGGGTTCCATGCCAAAATCAGGGCAACTGGTGGATCTGCTGTAAAGGGATTTATATAGTTTAGCCAGAGTTGTATCTTGGTCCGGTGTTGCCGTAGATAACGGACCTCTTTACGCCCATTTACGCATGTGCATTTGGCACCAGATTCCCCCTACCCTAAGTTTCTTTTTTTGTAATTTAAATTTTACTTACCATATAGGCATCTGAGAGCCCCCCTCAAATCTGCCAAACTTGGCACTTGCCCTTGAATGCCTACATTGTAAATACGCCCCTGAGGGTTAATTCACTTGTTCCAGCAGGTTGTGGTATTTATCCCCAACCTTTATCCTAGGTATCTGTTCCTGTAACCCGTCCTAGGTACAACAGTGTAGTCTATACATAGAAATTGAATGGAAAGAGACCAGGAAGACGCAGTGCAATGCTGCAAGTTATAATTTTATTCGACACTACATGTTTCGAGCAGAGTTGCTCTTTATCAACTCTAAACCCTTCATAAAGGGAAACTCTGCTCGAAACATGTAGTGGCGAATAAAATTATAACTTGCAGCATTGCACTGTGTCTTCCTGGTCTGTTTCCATCCAATTTCTACGCATTAAATATGCCCCAGAGTCCAGCAAGAGCTAAAATATGGCAACATCATTCTTCAACGAAGAATTCTTAATTTTCATGCATTTGCTTGTACCTAATGGTAACTATGGGGCAAAGTAATAAATGGTCTGCTACACCGTAGCAGCAGGTAGCATTTTTTGACCACCTACTTGATCCCAGGAATTCTGTATAATAGATCCCATTTGACACTTAGGGCCGATTCACTAACTTCGAGTGAAGGATTCGAAGTTAAAAAACTTCGAATTTCGAAGTTTTTTTTGGGCTACTTCGACCTTCGACTACGACTACGACTTTGAATCGAAGGATTCGTAGTAAAAATCGTTCGACTATTCGACCATTTGATAGTCGAAGTACTGTCTCTTTAAAAAAAACTTCGACCCCCTAGTTCGCCATCTAAAGGCTACCGAAGTCAATGTTAGCCTATGGGGAAGGTCCCCATAGGCTTGGCTAACTTTTTTTGATCAAAGGATATTCCTTAGATCGTTGGATTTAAATCCTTCGAATCGTTCGATTCGAAGGATTTAATCGTTCGATCGAAGGAATTATCCTTCAATCGTTCGATCGAACTATCTGCGCTAAATCCTTCGACTTCGATATTCGAAGTCGAAGGATTTTAGTTCCTAGTCGAATATTGAGGGTTAAACTTTCAAAGTCAAGGACAGGAATAAAGAAGAAGCAAATGGTTGATAAAAATTACATGTTGTGGGAGTGAATGAGCTGGTCCTTGGCCCTCCTTGCATCGTAGGTGGAGGCGGCATTGTTGGAGGCGTCAGCCTGGACTGTGTCTTTACATCCACAGGTGAGTCTGGCATTGTGCAACGCTTCTCAGTGCGATCTAAAAAAAAATAGAGAGAGAACATAAACAAAATGTCCATCATTATTCTCCCAAAGCCCAGCTCTGAGCATCTCAAAAGGAAAACAAACAAACCTTTGCACTCTTTCATTTTAGTATTCGCCCCATCCCGCCCCAGACTTCAAGCCAGAAAGGTATTACCTCCTACTTTTATTTTCTGAGAGAACAGATGCCCGTTAAATTGCCTGATCGGTACCTCAATTCTAAACCTTCGTATGAGTACAGAGGAGGAAAAATAAATGAAGAGGTAGGATGTTAATGAATCCCCATATGACAGCTCTGGCAGAACAAAAGCTGATGCTCTGTTGTACAGGTGAGCCATTGGCAGGAGCCTCTATCCTCGCTGACTCTTCTTCTTAGCAACACCTGCTGCCCTCTCTCCAGCTTTTGTTTTTGATACCAGGAGATAGTCGGGTGATATGCTGTGTGTCTCCTGGCCATATTTCCCGCCTTGTTTTATTCTGAACCAACAATAGATAAATACCATATGTCACACAGTAAAAAGCTTTTTCCTTTGTTTACACAGCAGCGGATTGTTTATACTGGTTCATTAGGGGGGAAAATGCACAAATAGTTCCTTTTATTCTACAGTCTAAAAAAAAAAATTACAGGTGTATTCCAATTACTGTAAATACTGCAAGCTGCTGCCATTCCCACTCAAGAGCTTCCAGCTCCTCTACAATAGTTTTTTTTTTGGTTTTTTTTTTTAATAAATCCATACTTATTATCGGGGGGAGCAGTGGGATTGGTGAACGTGAAATATATAATACATAAACCAGTGAACACTGTTATCTACATAAATTAGGAATAGTGGGGTGCCCGCTGCTTTGGTATTATTTATGAATGGGAAAAATGTTTCACTTGATCAAATACGGTACTTGTGATCGTCAGGTATGTTCAATTAGTAGAATACTGCAATACACTAGTATTCTTTAATAACCAATGTGTTCACACTATTATTCTACACATGGCACTTTGTAAAATCAAAATTTGATCTGACTGTGCCCGTTAAAGTTGCTCACAGCACTTCTACCATTATGGGTGAAGGGTGGGGAGCCTAAATAATAATAAGTTCAATGTTAATCTGTGTCTGAGATTCAGATTGGCTGATAATATCTGGGAATCCCATTTACAGAAACCACCAAAGTTGTATTAGTCAAACAAAAATTCTTAACATTGGACTGATCGTTTAGTTTATTCACAAAACCAAGTCAAGCGTAACAGATTCCATAACTGTACAGCTTTACACAAAAAGCAGAAGCTACTCGGAGGTAGAACAGTCCAAGTAGTACATTTATGTGGTAACATTGCCCTTTAGAACCTAAGTGCTCCATTGGAAAGTAAAGGTTCACATAGCAGTCAGAAATGATATGGGCCGCCTTATACAAGGCCACCTTATGGGAGGAAAAGGGCATGGGTGCAAGGGGTTCAGGGTGTAACTGTTTCAGATGGCAGAATTCCATGAACTGCCTTGATAACTGATTTATACTTTGTATTTTATTGTTGCAAAATAACAATCAGTTTACCCAACAGTATTTAACCCTTATGCAATCTATAGACGAACCTAGAAAAGTGAAATGCAAATCTACTTGGCAAACACATAACTAAACAATAAAACAATAAAACAGTGACAGTGTGAGTCAAAGGGCAACTGTCACGATTGGCACCCAAAATCCAGAACCAATGATAGGCTCCCTGGTCTCGGCTCTTGCTTCCTCCATTCACCTTGGGAGGAGCCCTCGGCTAATCGGATGCCGCCAGGTCTTATAAATAGAGGAGCCAAGCTAAGGGTTCTGGACGAGCAGAGGGGCACGATTATTAAGCAAAAGTATTTTGGGCAGAAGGTCACAGACAGAAAGCGTAGTCAAAATCAGGCCAAGTCGGTGCAGGCAGAAAACAAGCGGAGTCAAACAAGCAGGGGTCAAAGCCGGGAGATCAATCAAGAATGGTCAGGACAGGCACGTGTCGGAATACAGATATCAGAATAGTCAGTTTACCAGGCAGGGGTCGGGATCACAGAAGTCAGCTTAATCAGGCAGGCAGGGGTCAAAAACAGGTATCAGATATCAGGAATAGATGAGATAACACCCAGGAACTCAAGGAGATTAACCTATAACGGGCAATGAAAAAATACCAAAGGCTCCTTCAAATATCTTTAAATTTCCAGCCATTGCTCGATGGCGTGATGTGATGAATGCGCCTATATAACAAGAGAATGCGCCCCGCAAGCGCCCTAAGGAACCAGCGCACAGGAAGACGTGGCACGGTGTGGCGGGCGTCCCCGTCGAACCACCAGGGTGAGTTATTACAGCAACAGTGGCAATATAACCTACACCAACAAAAGGGTTGATACGAAACTGAAAGGCTTAAATATTGCCAAGGTTTATGTTTCATATATTCCTGTATATACGCCATGGCAAACCCCGAAATAAACTCAAATATATAAAATATTTCCATCGCCCCCAAACAAATATGTTTATTGACTTTTTTGCAAACTACGACATTATTGACAGTTTGGAACTGTGTGTATAATATGGGTTTTTTACGGTAACCCAAGAAAAAATCTTAAAGGGATTCTGTCATGGTGTAGTTTTTATTTCTAAATTACACTAAATTCACTCTACAATATAAAATTTAATTCCTGAACCAGCAAGTGTATTTTTTTAGTTGTAATATTGGTGTGTAGGTGCATCTCAGGTTATTTTGTCTGGTCATGTGCCCCATACAGATTTCAAAATTAAATATAAAAAAATCTATTTGCTCTTTTGAGAAATGGATTTCAGTGCAGAATTCTGCTGGAGCAGCATTAACTGATGTATTTTGAAAAACATTTTTTCCCATGACAGTATCCCTTTAAGGCCATATACAGGCCATCTACCAGAGTACTCAAACTGTTAAGCCATGGGCTGAATGTATATATAATGTAGGAGGAGCCCCATTTATTTAGTCCTACCATTTGAACAGCCATAGATGGTTTTCCATTCTAACTAAATTGAACAACAGGATAGGGTATCCACAATCCACCAAAATCACATGATTATTAGTCTAAACAACTCCCCAACCTGCCAAACATGCCCAGATGGTGGGATAGTATGGTAAAATTGGTCAAACTGACTGACCAAATCTGGACATGTATGGATGGACAAATGGCTTTATATAGTGAAGCCTAGTATAGCATCTACAAAGCTCTGTGCCTTCCCTCACCAGCCAATTAAAGGTAGAATATATTTATATTCAGTTTAAAGAGAAAACCTCAGAAGCTGATCATTTTATTTCCCAAGATTCAAGTGGATCGTAATTTTTTAAAACTAAATAAACACTGGCATCATCATCTGAATGATTACCTAAAAAATCTCATGAGTCGTACAAGAACATTTCTGACACCTGCGTATGTTTTTATTTTGTCAATGAGCAGTTTAGAAAAACGCAGTGGAAACAGACTGTAAGCTCTACAGGGCAGAGATCTCCCTTCTCCTATGTCTTAAGTGGAACATCCTTTCAATACCATACAATTAAACTAACCAAAATTCCAATAAATTAAAGCAACAGAAAAGTTAAACAAAATATTTCAATCAGTACAGATTTTTTTTTTTAGAAAACAATATATTTCATGTTACAAAAAAACCCTAAAACAAAAGCAAAATGAATGTTACAAAAGGGAATATGTCTGGATGATAACAACCCTTTGAGTCCAATTCCATTATTAAAGTCATTATTTGGCTTTCCTGCTACCAGGAATTATGCTTTTTTAACGTACTGAAATTGGTGGGAATGGGAGGAAAAGTGTGTAAAATTCATATGTTTTTAGTCTGAAACTGTTGCCATTTTCCTCCATGTGTTTTTCATCAGGAAAACTGAAAAACAATTGTGTCCGCATGCTGCATATTAAAGAATTTATAACTGAAATTTAATGCAGCCAATTGGAAAAGAACAACTTATCAACAGGGTTCATTTCCATCCAACTTTTATATATCTAATGAGGAATTAAAATATGATGTATGACGGGGCATATGCTGCCAGCCATTATCTCATTATCAACCTAAATCCACAATCAGATGTATCAGGCCCCACATGTGTGTTGAACTATAGAATATTTTATTTGAATAGAATATATAGCAGGGTTAGAAATAAACATTGTAGGTAAAGCAGAATTTTCTCATAAGCTGCAACATATACATATAAGTTCCAACAAAAGCCAAGTGGGTGGCTAACAGCACATATGCTGTAGTTGCATCTGGACACAATTTGAAGCAGTGAAACGGTAGACATCACAAATTATAGTCTGCACAGCACCCCGTGATGTTTTAGGATGTATTCACAAACTGTTTCGCGTGCTACTTGTTGTGTGAGAGTCAAGACAGGAAAATAACCATCCAGATATCGCTCTACCACCAAGTATTATGCAGACAAGGTAGATGGAGATTATTTATGAGGTAAAAATTGTCTTAACTCAACCCTCACTGATGCAGAGACACTTGCTGTAGTTCAGATTAATTGAGTCTTTTCAGAAGAGACTTTGAGATCCATCAAAACGCTATCCTAAGATTTGCACTTTTCAGTTTTCCTACACTGATGCCACCAATCAAATTAATAGCAACATCCCTATGCACTGATAGTGGCATATTCCCAACAAGGCAAATCCCAGACCGGCAGGATTGGACTGGACGTTGGGGGACCATGGTGTTACAAACGTCTGGGGCTCCCCGTGCACATACGCAAACACCAGTGCGCATTGCAAATAATTGTTTGGTTTTTTTTGGGGGGGGGCAGATTGGGGTCTGGGCTGTCTGGGGTCCATGAGAGCCAGGGCCCACTGGGTTTTTTCCCAGTGTCCCGCCGGCCCAATCCGACCCTGGTCAAGCCATACCATTAGTTCTATGAAACATTACACTGATTCTAGAGTCTAGAGATATTCAGTTGGGGATGATTGAAGATCACTGTAATTATATTGGCATAGGACTATTTTAATGCATGTACTATTTTGTCTTGAAAATACAAGCAACATCTAAAGCCAAGATCTGAAGGAGGAAGTGCTCATAAATCCAAAGTGTTTATTGCTTCCTTACCAGATAATTAGGCCACACACTTGAGTCTATATCACGCGTCACGTCATGGAACCACTCCAGTAGGGGAAGCCAGAGAGGGTACATGAGGCTGGTATAGTAGCAAGGACAGGGCATAAGTGCAGCCCTCCACATAAAGGCAGATATTTCCATTTTACAGAAGAAACAGAGATAGAAAAAATCCTGCCAGAGCTAGCTCCCAGATAACAGTAAGAATGGCTGGCCCATCTGGTTTTCATTCTGCTAACACTCACACTGAACTATTGAAGTAGGCTGTCCAGATCCCCAGATTTGAAACATGTGGGAGCAGAAACAGGAGGGAGTAGAGTTCTGCCGAGGGATTGCTGTACAGAAATAAGGCACAATGTGTATCCTCTAATTTAAGTATTTACAACAAAACATTACTTTGTCAATTGGATGTTGCCCAGCCAATCTGTTTTCTCTTAAAGAATTATCTACTCATGACGGTTGTTTAGAATGTGGCTGCTAGTGAAAGAGAGGCCTCAACAAAGTTGGCATGATAGGTTATTTTTTACTGTATAATTGTAAAATGAGCAGCCCTCCATTTATTGCAGGTTATGACTCCAAGCATTACCCTCCTGTTGAAGGTATATGCTGGGAAGAGTAGGTGTATGAATGTTCAGGCATTTGATTGGTCTAATTCTCCTACATAATAGAAGAACATTGTATGAATGGTTTATCAATGCTAAACTTTAAAGCTTGTGTCCTGCAACAGATGAACACCTGCATTGCTAGGGAGCAATTGGGCTACCCACTAAATGTTGTAAAGGGTAATACCGAAAGGGACAAGCAATTATGGAAACACCTTATATGGCTGAAATGAGGTGCTTTGTCTCTGAAAGATGCTTTGCTCATATTACTTGGTAAGGCCAACCCTGCCTTCTTTTGACTATGGATCAGAATTGCTTCCACTCACTGAAACATAAATATGCAGTTAAATATAACTTCCTATACATAATAGCCTATACCAGGGCTGTCCAACTGGAGGTTCATGGGCCAGATGTGCTTCACCCCGCCCCAAAGGATTTTTATGGCCCCTTTCCTGCCTGAGGATGTCGTAGCCTTTTTTTTTTTTTTGTATGGCATAATAATTTTAATGCCTTCCAGCTCACCAACACATTGGGGCAGATTCATTAAGGGTCGAATTTCGAAGTTAAAAATACTTCGAAATTCGACCCTCGAATTGAAATCCTTCGACTTCGAATATCGAAGTCGAAGGATTTAGCGCTAATCCTGCGATCGATCGATCGAAGGATTTTTCGTTCGATCGAACGATTAAATCCTTCGAATCGAACGATTCGAAGGATTTTAATCCAACGATCGAAGGAAAATCCTTCGATCAAAAAATCACAGGCAAGCCTATGGGGACCTTCCCCATAGGCTAACATTGACTTCGGTAGGTTTTACCTGCCGAAGTAAAGGGTCGAAGTTTTTTTTAAAGGGGAAGTACTTCGACTATCGAATGGTCGAATAGTCGAACGATTTTTCGTTCGATTCGTTCGATTTCGTTCGAATTCGAACGAATTTAACCAATTCGATGGTCGAAGTACCAAAAAAATACTTCAAAATTCGAATTTTTTTCATTCGAATCCTTCACTCGAGCTTCATGAATCGGCCCCATTGTGTATCAGTTGATCTACATGCAAAAAGCTTGGAACGTAAAGTGCAATACAATGAATGTTAATCCTGCTTATAAATGAATGACCCTTATTTATAAACTGAAACCATTGCTATAGACGTGAAAAATATCACATATCTATTAAAATAGTTGAGCCTTTGGAACCCATGCACATTCTCTAAAGCTTTGTAGGTGATCACCAACAGAACAAAAGGTATCTATAACCCCCCCTAAAAAAATCCACAAGAAGTGAAATGTAAAAGGCAACAAGGAAAATGAAAGAGCTGGTAATGATTATAATACATTTCCGCCAAGGAACTTGGCTGTCAGTCAGTGTATATTGGATAGCAGACTCCATTCTGACCAACCAACACTGCAGCCTAAAGGTCATTGTAACAAAGCCAAAATGATACCATCTGCTAATCATTGGGAGATGGGAGAGGAAAAATGGCTCAGCCCAACTTCATATTTACAAACTCTCTACCGCACTGTAAGGTTTTTAAAATAAATCTGAGAAATTTGTATCATGCATGCACATTTTTAAAAACATATATTTTTTATAAAACAAATTCAAATTCTAATGACTAGCAAACTCTATCCTTGACATAGAGAGGTTTTTAATGGGACCTAGAGCCCAGTTATACATAATTAACAGAGAAACGATTCTTTGCAGAATTTCTTTAAGGATAAGTGCACACTCTAAAATTCAGGGTGATTTAGTCGGCCGTCGATAAATCGCCTCTTCTTCGGACGACTAATCTCCCTGAAAAGCCTGCCCGCCGGCTAGAATCTAAATTGCTGGTGGGATGGCACTCGGAGCACTTAGTTTTCCTTAGTTGCCCAAAGTTTCCTCGTGAGCGCTCTGAGTGCCACCCCGCCGGCGATCTAGATTCTAGCTGGCGGGAAGGCTTTTCGGGGAGATTAGTCGCCCAAAGAAGAGGCGATTTATCGCTGGACCACTAAATCACCCGAATCTTAGCGTGTGCCCTTACCCTAAATCTTTAATTCTATGAAGTTTAACAATTTTTTGAGCCGGGGATCATAAAATTGACAGTGCTGTTCTAAAATTAGCAGTTTGCCAGTGCTGTAGATTTTATGGTTACGGTTGCACTTTGATCTATGCAGCAGTGTGTGCTTCCTGGCAACATTGTACTGGAAGATCAAAGTTCTTTGGCATTATAAGCGTTAGGGGAAAGGGGAATTTCAGAGCAGTAATCTGTTACAGAAATCACATGGTTTGGGGATTTGGGCATTTAACAAAATTATAGGTGTGTAGGAAAATTTCAATTGCTCTCAGTGTCACAGAAAAAGGTTTGCATCATCTTAAATGAAATCCAGATAAAAATCCTATAATGAAATCATTGTATTTTTCTACGTCAGGAAGTGAGGCTCAAAATTCATGAAAATATTTATTATAAATAGGCAGAAATAATACAAATAGTTGAAATGTGGTAAAGCCCATTAGGTTTTTTGGTTGGGTATACAATAACATGGGGAAAATGTGTTTCAGGCTTGTAATCATAGCAATCAAGACAAGGTTACCAAATGGGCAGATTTATCCTCAATATGGACACTTATGATCTGGACCATATCAGGCCGATCTGACCATTTGGCTCTTGGGCTAATAATCGGATAATAACAGAGGCCCATGAAGGCAGTTGAGAGAAAAAATCGAGAAAAGCCTGGTTAATATCCGAAATAGTCGAAAAAAAGTTTTAAACCGACCCAAACCCACCCGCTCCTGCTCCACACCCAACTCTAACCCTTCACTAATCCGAAACACTTTTGACATCATGAGTAAAAGAAAGGGGGCACCCCTGCATTAAAACATGGGAAACTGAGTCTTTTATGATGTTTTTATCTTAGTGAAAAAGTGTAATTCTTGAAAAGAAAATACTTCTCCAGTTCATCCAGCCTAAATTGCTCTTACAGACACTGAAAAAATATATCTTTAATGGCTCTAAAGCTATGAAACTGCTTTGATCAGGTTCTATGTTGACATGTGTATTGGGTCATATTGTGTCCACGTCTGGGTTCACTTCAGCAATAAGCTTTTCTGACTTCAAACTCATTCCAAACTTTTTTTTTTTTAAAAAATAAAGAGATGTACACTCGAGAAATAGCTTGACAAACCATAAAATAGTATACTTGGACTAGAACTGATACTCGAATCAAACATACTTCATTTGCAGATCCAACATACCTGACTTCATCGCTAATGGTCAGAGTGATAAAAAGTCCAACTCCAAACATCATCTAAACAATAACACCGAAAGGAATACTTTGATGTAGCATTACAATGAATTCTGCTAGTCTAAATATTGTAATCGTTTTGCGTGGCAGCATTCCAGGTCAAAGCATCGCGACTGTTTAGCGTATGGAAAATATGGAATATATATAAGCATTTCACTAATCACTCCAATGTCAGACTCTAAAAGCTGTGTGTTTTCAATTTCCTTGAGTTGGAATGGAAAAAATATTGCATAACGTTTGCCAAGTGTTGTGTCAGACACACTCTGGATACTAGCACTCGGCTGATGCCGTTGAACATTTTAAATATAAATCAGTTTAATAAAAATAAACCAAAATAACCACCCATTGTTAGGCAATTATCTGGTATAAATCTATGCTCAAGAGCCACTGTCAAAGTCGCGGAAGCCTACTTTATATAAGTAATGGCAAACTTGACATTTGTCTTTGCAAAAGCAAGTAGTTCTCCTATAAAAGCTTCTTTTTATGCTTAATTGTTCCTTTACAGAACATGATACATAATTAAAAGCACATCAGACATGTGTCAAGCAGACTATGCTGTATGTGCATTAGACTAAAGACAAACAAGATCTACAATGCAATGCTGGTTTTATCGTGTGTACTGTGGATTGTTGGAACCAGTTCTAACATCTTTCCTCTGGAAATACTACCAATAACAGGAATGAGTAACATTGTCTATGAATGTACAGAGAATCTAGGATAGCATGCTTGCTCCATATAAATGGTGTGACCTCGATGACAAGTATGTTCTGACAAATCGTTCCCAACACACTTTTAAGAGTAAAATAAATATCCAGAGGGATAAATTCTCTAACGTAATCATCCCATCTCTTACTTCCTTTTTGTAATGACTCAGAGAATTATTTATAGTTCTGAAAAGAAGGAAGGAGGAGGCAGGTTTTTACTTTTCAGGGCAAGGAACATAATGACAGAGAACAAATGAACAAATATGTATTTAAACTATTATTTAAAAATGTTATACAGTAGGGCCTCGGGGGGCAGATTCACTAAAAGGCGGATTGTCGCCAGCGACCGATTCGCATACATCGCACCACTTCCCCAGGCGCAAATTCGCTACCACTAGGGGCAAATTCACTAAGATTCGTAGTTGCGCCAGGCGTAACTTTGCCGCACTTCGCCGCACTTCGCCAGGCGTAGTTTGGCCAGCGTTTTGCAAATTCACTAAAATCCGAAGTTGCGCTCAGGGGTAGCGTAAGGTTGCGAAGTTTCGCTAGCGTTGATTCGCTAATTAAAGCGAAGTTACGCTAGCGAAGGCTAATTTGCATACGGCACCAAATTCAAATTTCAATGGAGGAATACGTATCAGCACTACAAATGGCTAGAAAAGCTTCAATACATCAAATAAAAGTTTTATTTTGCCCTACACATGTGCCCACTGTCTAGGTAAGTTGCCATGAGTCAGGAAATGTAGGGGGGAAGGAGGGGAGCCCCAAAAAATTTTTCGATCTTTTTCAGCCTATCACCCATAATGTAGAAAACACGCCAGCGTTTTTTGGGACTTAGAAAGAATTTTGACTTTTTTTGAAGCAATCCCTATCTACTCTATTGCGCTTCGCCTGGTCTGAGGTGGCGAAGGAAGTCTAGCGTAAAAGGTAGCGTTCAGTACACTGCGCGCGTTAGTGAATTTGCGTAGTTACGTCGCTAGCGAAACTTCGCCAGGCGTAAGGGTGCGAAGTAACACTAGCGAAACTACGCCAGCGTTTGTTAGTGAATTTGCGCAGTAACGAATATGCCAAACGCTAGCGAAGTAACGCTAGTGTTCGGCGCTTCGGCGCTTAGTGAATTTGCCCCTAATACGGTAATATGCAAAGTTACGCCCTGGGCGCCTAACGCTGGCGACTTTGAGTGTGAGTATTTCATAGCAAAGACGCTCTAGCGTTCATTTGTGCCTAGCGAAAATACGCTAGTGATCTTCTTCTTAGGTCAATTTGCATATGGCGGGTAATTTAAAGTTGTATGGAGGTCTTTATTATAAATGTTGGTGCAAATGCATGAAGTTACCACTTTTTCTTACAAATGTCCTTAATAAAGACAAGAGAGTTAATATAATGTCCTACACATGAGCCCACTGTAAAATGAATGTACCATATGTTATGAAATGTCTGGAGAAAACCAGTTACCCAAAAAAAGTTTAAGCTAGGACTTTTGCAGCCAATCCCGCTTAAAAAAGGAAAAGTCGTCAGCGTTTTTTCAACTGTATTTTCGGCAGACAGGATATGATGTAAGTGACAGAAGATTGAGGAAGATCTAGCTTCGCACTTTGCCTGGTCTGAGGTGGCGAAGTCAACTCTGGCAAAATCGGTAATGTTCAGTAAAATCCACACTTTACTGAATTTGCGGAGTAACAACCTTTTGCCAGAGCAAAAAGTCGCCTAGCGATGGAGTGCGAATGAATGCTAGCAACGGTCTTTTTCGCTAGCGAATTGGTGTCTGCGCCTGTTAGTGAATTAAGGGATGTCGCTGCGGATGGTAACGCTGGCAAAAAGTTGCTAGCGTTAGCCACTTTGAACTTTAGTGAATCTGCCCCTTGATCTTACATTTTCCAGAGGACCGTATGGAAACTGAATAAATTTGTGGAAAATTGCTTCAATTTCAGCAAAATAGGAAACCTCAGGACATAAATTTGGGGTTCCACTGTATACAGGGGCGTAACTAAAGGAGGTGGTGCATACAACTACAATGAAGTCCAAGAACTACAGAAGTTGGTCTACTGACACACAAATATCATTCTTAACCATTGAAATTTTAAGAAAACTTCAGTATAAGATGGCCAATTAACAATTATACAAGGGATATATATAAATTTAAAGAAAAACAAATGATACAATCCCAAAATAAAATAAATATAGAAATCCTACTTTTTTTTGTAGAGATATATAAATAAATAAATCAAGCAATAAAGACATATATCTCACAATATTCTTTATCAGACAATATTGACATATAGAATTATACTTTTTGATATTCCTTACCAAGCCACCTAGAAATAAAGATGAATGGGTATGATATATCATTTATTAAAATGTAGAAGTCGTTGTCCCCATAAATTGTTGAGAAATGTGAGACTTCACAAAGCCCAATCAGATGACACCAAAGAGAGAAAGATAAAGCCAATGCCATCCGCATTATTCTCTATACAACGTTCCTCTTTCAGAGCGGTGAATAGGACTTGTCTCAAGTGCAGATGTTAACACTGCTGTTGGACATTGTGAAACATTTCAAGAATCCTGTAAGTGCTGACAGTACGAGCTTGAGTTACCCACACATCCTCCCACGTCCCTCTTTAGAAACCTTAGACTGTTATAATGTTTTTATAAAAAGTGAAAGTGTTCTTAAAAGGCAGTGACAACATGTGATGTCTGTAGGCTGGACTGGAGGAGTAGCTCAGCTGCAATGTCAATGTCCTCCTAAGCCTAAGGAATAACTGGTGTCTGTTCAGCTTGGGAGCTTCCCTTTCCTTGTGTACATGGGGGTGAGCTAGAAGCACTCCAGGAATATTTAATTATACTTGGGAAATAGAGAATTGGTAAGTAACAGCAATTTAAAAAAAAAAAAAAAAAACGTGTTAGATTTTGGCTCTTTCTGTTTGTGGTTATATTTTTTTCAATATTGAGAATAATCACATGATGCAAACAATATGGCAGCCCCCATCCCTATGTATGGGGTAAATTTATCAAAGAGTGAAGTTCCGTCACTAGAGTGAAATTCCGCAGCTCTTAATTCATTTCTATGGGATTTTGTAAGGCGTATTTATCAATGGGTGAAAGTGAAAGTTCACCCTTTGATAAATACGCCTATAAAAATCCCATAGAAATGAACGGAGAGTGGCGGAATTTCACTCTAGTGGCGGAACTTCACTATTAACTTCACTCTTTGATAAATATACCCCTATGAGTCTAAAATAAGTAGAGAAGTGATTTCAGTACATACTACAGGTATGGGATCCGTTATCTGTAAAACCCGTTATCTAGAAAGTTCCAAATTCCGGAAAGGTTATCTTCCGTAGGGGCAAATTTACTAAAGGGCGAAGTGACTAACGCTGGCGAGAATTTGCCAGCGTGACGTCATTCCGGAACTTCATCGATTTACTAACGGTTGCCGGCGTAACTTCGATGAAGGAAGATAGACTCTAGCGGTACTTCGCTCCCTGACGCCTGGCGAATTTTCGCTCTGGCAAATGGACATAACTACGCAAATTCACTAAGATGCGCATTTTACTGAACGTTACCTCTTGCGCCAGACTTGCCTTCGCCACCTCAGATCAGGCGAAGTGCAATTGAGTAGCTAGGAGTTCTAAGTCCCAAAAAATGCTTTTTCAGGGTGATAGAGTAAAATTTTATTTGGTCTAACCGGCTTCCCCCCTACATTTCCTAACATATGGAACATAAACTATACACTGGGCTCATGTGTAGGGCAATATAACAACTTTATTTTATTTATTAAGGTTCCCTGGGCTTGTGTAGTGTAATGTATTTGCTACAACATATACGTCCATTTAAGTTTAACTTCCTGCCGTATGCAAATTAGCCAACGCTCGCGCAACTTCACTTCGATTGGCGTAGTAACGCTAGAGCAACTTCGCCAGCATTCAGAGCCTTCAACGCAACTTTGGATTTTAGTGAATTAGCGTTGTCCTGGCGAATCTACGCCTGTCGAAGTGTTGCACTGTGAGCGAAGCCATCGCTGGCCAATTTTCGGAGGTTAGTGAATTTGCTCCGTGGTGCTCACTGGAAAAATCCCGGGCAAGTACTCTCCTATCAAACTTTTGGGACGCCCAAGTTAAAATACCTTTCCTTCTCCTTTAAAAGAGGTTGTGAGAGAACTGAACTGATATAAATTTTATGCACGGGTCAAGACATAGGGGCTGTCAGTAAGGGGCCGATTCACAAAGGGTTGAATATCGAGGGTTAATTAACCCTCAATATTCGACTGGGAATTAAAATCCTTTTAGCTCAAATAGTGCGATCGAACGATCAAAGGATTATTCCTTCGATCGAACGATAAAATCCTTCGAATCGAACGATTCGAAGGATTTTAATCCAACGATCGAAGGAATAAAAAAAACTTAGGAAAGCCTTTGGGGACCTTCCCCATAGGCTAACATTGAGTTCGGTAGCTTTTAGATGGCGAACTAGGGGGTCCAAGTTTTTTCTTAAAGAGACAGTACTTCGACTATCGAATGGTCGAATGGTCGAACAATTTTTAGTTCGAATAGTTCGATTCGAAGTCGTAGTCGTAGTCGAAGGTCGTAGTAGCCCATTCGATGGTCGAAGTACCCCAAAAAACACTTCAAAATTCAAAGTTTTTTTACTTCTAATCCTTCACTCGAAGTTAGTGAATCGGCCCCATATTGATATTAAAAAGGTGGCAGAATAAAGACAGAGCACAGTTATACCAACAAACACAGGCAAAATACCAGATATTTAGAAATGAGAAAAATAATTATTTCCCATTTATTTTCTGTTAATTAAGCTGTGTCTTAAGAGCTTTCCACATAGATTCTGGCAACATGATCTCTGAACAGAAGTAAAGACTGCCATGTAGAATGCCCAAGCCCATTTAAAAATCTGTCTCTGTAAACTGGCATTTATTCATGGCATTGGGAGCAACCATGCTTATTTCTTCAGCAAAGCCATTCACTACAGGCAATAATGGATCACAAGAAGCTTTATAAAGACAGATGGTGCCATTGTCTCAGGAAAGGCAATACCACAACAAATATGCAGGAAACTCATGCTCTGCTCTTACATTAGGCCAAGCCGTCATACTGTTTCTTTAAAGTGGGGGGGCTGATGGGTTTCTGACACAAGAACTGTCCTATTTTGTGTCTCCATTTCACATGGTTTTCATGATAGTTTGTATGTGAAAACAAATAGGAAATTATTATCCATATTGGTTAGTGTACAGGACATTTGGGTTGAATGTTAAGGTCATAGTAAGATATAGATAGAGACCTTCTTTAAGTCTTCTTTTTTGACACACTTATGTAGAAAGTATACAGATTCTACTCACAGATTCTGCTTTGTGCAAGACCTCCATTGTTTTCTAGTTAACGGGCCAAACCCCCACCCCTCACCAAAGTGGCTGAAAGTACCAAACCATTCAAAGCAGCAGCAGGAACAACCCTCCCATCCATTAAGCTTACCTACTTAGCCAGAGGCTGCCCTGGAAAATTCAAAAAGATGTGGGACCCATGGCTAGACATTAATCCACTTGAGCTCCCAGAATTCTAAGGTTTATGCCAGCCAAACCAAATATTAATGATAAACAATTCGTGATTTTTTTTAATAAAATCGGACTTTTAAAAAATCACGAATTATTTGGAATTTATTGAACCCCGAGGATGGAAAAGTCAGAATCAGAAAATCCAACCTGTCGAGGTTGCATATCAGTCAATAAGAGAAGTCCCAATAATTTTTTGATGTGCACTGGGTTTCGTGCAATACCCAGAAGTTTTCTGAGTCTTCCAGCAAAAATTTGAGTTTTCAGGGGAAGAATCCCCAAAAAATCATGAAAATTGGATGAAAACCCCTAAAAAAACGTGAAAATCTGATTTTTTCTGCGTAAAGTACATTTTCGGGAAAATTGAATAATAAATAAGGGTAAAAACCCAAGCAGATTTGATCGGAATTTGTAGCACAAAATATTGAGATAATGTGTGTGTGCGCGTTTTCAATCAAGTGTTCATATCAGATTAGTCCACTAGTTCATTATCACTATTATAATTTAAACCTTTATCCCTGGGCACAAAGGCTCTCCAAAATCATATAACAATGATTAATATGATCAAATGGGTTTAATCAAAGGTATTGTGAATATAGATATTTTAAACACAACAGACAGAACACAATTTAAACACAAAACACAACTTATGATGAACACAGTGGTTAGTGTAGGTTTAATGTGTAGACAGCATTTGCCAAGGTAAACACATTGTCCGCATACAAATTGTGATCTCGTAGCACAGTAAAACAAACATGACAAATATATTATTTACATAAAGGGAGATAGGCATTTGTGTTACAAAGAAGTGGGAGCTAGGTGTGTAAATGCAAGATAAAAACTCTTTTCTTCAAAAGGAGAACACTACACAGATTTTAACATTTAAATTGGGGTGACATTTTGCATTATGCCAAGATTATGGATTTGCCTCTTCCTATAAATGATTCCCCTTGCATGCAAATGCTGCTAGGATAGGAACTAAACACATTGTAATCCCATTGTTGTCTATTGTTATGCCTTTCCCCCTGGTTCATGAAGGATGACATGCTTGTGTTTATGATAACAGAACAACAGTACAATTTTAATTCTCAATAACTACAGAGATTCATGCAACATCAAACTATAGCCATTATATGTGCTGCCCTTACAATTTCTAGTTATTGGAAGACATCATGCAGTCTTTTTGGTCAAGGTTCCATCCTCCTCCAAATTTTTACTTTAAGTAGAATGCTTGCGCCCCACACAAACACCAGGACAATAATAACACTGGACAAAACTCATCCCCACAGACGGGCTGTGATGTGCGCTGGGTTTCGGACAATACCCTGGAGTTTTCAAGTAGTGATGGGCGAATTTGCGCCGTTTCGCTTCGCCAAAAAAATTGCGAATTTCGCGCGAAATTCGCGAAACGGCGAAAAATTCGCGAAACGGCGCCGGCGTCTCGTTTTTGACGTCGGCGCCCGTTTTTTTGCGCCGGCGTCCGTTTTTCCGGCAAAATTTTTTTTGACGCCGGCAAATTTTTGCCGCGAATTTTCGCGGGCGTTTCGCGAATTTATTCGCTGGCGGCGAAACGCGCAAATTCGCCGCGAATTCGCGCCTGCCGAATAAATTCGCCCATCACTATTTTCAAGGTGAAAATTACGAAAAAATGACAAAAATCATGAAAATCGGATGAAAAAGTCAGAAAAATTCTTCAAGATATGATTTTTTTTCCGCAAAGCAAATTTTCAGGAAAATGTAATAATAAATAAGCGTAAAAAGCCCGAGCGGATTTTATCGGAGTTTGTAGCAGAAAATATTGAGATAAATTCGGACTTTGATAAATAACCTCCTAAATGATACAATCAAAATTAGGGGGTTATTTATTAAAGTCCGAATGCCAAAAACTCAAAAAAAAATTTACTTTAAAATACGTTTTTTAGTGGGGGAAAAAACCTAAAATTTTGGAGGATTTATCCCACAAGGATGGAAAAAGTCAGAATCTGAAAAAGTTAAAAAAAAAATCAAGCGCTTCGGGAAGAAACATAACAAACCTTCTTACTATTTGGGTTTTCCATTATATTGAGTTTGTCTCCGATCTGATTAAATCATGCTTTTTTATTAATAAATAAGGTTGTACAGTGGATTCTAGTTTGGTCTGACCTTTTTATTTAAAAATTTCGGATTTGGATAAATAAGGCATCAATACTAATTCTTTGCAGAACAACTTATAGTCACAGCTGAAACCATAAATAACCAATCTATACCTTCTACAGTGAACGGTGGTAAAAATATTCTAGTCCACAAAGCTTACAAAGGCTGGAGAGATCATTTTTTTTATTTTCAATATAAAACACAGTATTGCTCAATTATCTCTCCCCGTGTTGGTATAAAATCCAGTTTATCAGTAGTAAAATGACATCTAGGGGCAGATTTACTAAGCTCGAGTGAATAATTTGAATCGAAAAATATTCGAATTTCTAAGTATTTTTTTGGGTACTTCGACCATCGAATTGGTCAAATTCGATCTAATTCGATCTAATTCGATCGAATCGAATGATTCGAACGATTCGAAGTAAAAATTGTTCGACCATTCAACCATTTGATAATCGAAGTACTGTCTTCGACTTGATACTTCGCCAGTTTAAACCTACCGAAGTCCAATGTTAGCTTATGGGGACCTTCCCCAGCACTTTTCTAAGTTTTTTGGGGTTGAATAAAAATCCTTCAATCGATCGGTTAAAATAGTTTGAATCGTTCGATTCAAAGGATTTTATCGTTCGATCAAACGATTTTTATTAGATCGTTCGATCTAACGTTTTGCGCTAAAATCCTTTAAATTCAATATTCGAATGATTTTATTTCGAGGATTTTACTTCGAGGGTCGAATTCGTGGGTTTTTTAACCCTTGAAATTCGACCCTTGATAAATCTGCCCCTAACTGTGAAAAATCTAAGTCTCATACATAGTATAATCCTGTTAAAATTGATTATTTTTTTTCTCTGCTAGCTGAAAGAAAACATTGCAGCATTATGCTGAATAAAATCCTCTCTCTTTACTGGATGTATATGGGAGAATAAATGATAAACTCCTTTTATAAGTAGGGTATATTTTGCCTTCAATGGAGTGGGTTTTCCTGGTGATTGCACCTGATTATGGTGTTTTGAAATTGATTGTGCTGCTCTTTAGTAGCCCCGATAAGCCACTTTAGCTTTGACTGTTCATATCCTGAATGTTCCCAAAATGAAACAGCAAATTTTACATAAAAAAATATATCACATTCTATATATTTTTTTTATTATTCATAATATTTTTTATTGGTTGAATTGATTTTTTATCGTTATTCATTTTTATATTTTTTTATTTTTGCATTTGTATTGGTTATACCGTATATTTTAGTTTATATATTTTATTTATCTACTTCATTTTTTTTTCAGTTTATATTTTTATTCATTTGTATAATTGTTTCATTTATATTTTTTTATATTGTATATATTTGTAATATAATATAATATTTATATAATTTTTTTTTTAAAAAATGACCACCTTCACATCAATATATTCCGCTGACTGTTAAAAAATAAATATATATATAAAATACTAGAAAGCAGGCTCTTGAAACCTTTAACAAACACAAAGCTGTAGGTGTTTATCTTATCGCGGAAATGCTAAGTTCAGCCGTGGCACAGTAGGCAAAAACATCATTGAAATTCAAAGGCAGCCTTCGCGGAGAAGATGCTTCAATTGGTATGCAAGAGCTGATTTCTTGCCCTGAATGCATTATGATCTGGCAGCATGCTAATACGCCGTGCTATCATAAGCACCAGATGGAACAGTAGGCAGTACATGTCCCATCAAACCTTAGAAAGATGTATGAATGTCCCCACTCTGTGTTTTTTAACTGCCATCCTTTGCCTGGGTCCCCAGACTTCATCATTTCTCAGCATTCCATCACCTGCTTCCTCTGTTCTGCGCTTGTCTCCAGGGTGTCTCTGCCAGGTGGTAGTGAGCATTTCCATTCTATGTCAGCACAGATACAAGGGACACCAGACACACAGACATCAGGCACAGATTACTGGAAAGGCTTGCAGGAAAGAACGGACCGCAGACGTGTTATCCCATTGCTAATTCAATGTATTACTATATAAAGGGAGACTAACCAAAAACATTTTTGTCTGGATATCTTTATTTGATATACCTGTAAATGTGAATTTTAAAATGTGAATAATTTTTATTTTTAATATATTTGTATCTGCTTTGCTTTTTATAAATAAAATATATTTCTAATTATATTTGTAAAGATAATTAATTTCTTTACAAATATAATTACATATATATATATATATATATATATATATATATATATATATATATATATATATATATATATAGCTTAAATATATTGCAATATATGGACAAACAATCCCTGTTTTGTTTAAAGGGTAAGGCATTTTTCAGTAGCAGTATGCACAAAATGTCGCTGTCTTAAATATATTGATAATGGGTTGAGTGCAGAGGAATCTTGTATTTGTCTATATGTATTTTGTGGTCACACCCTCATTGCACCCCCGCCTAATGGTTTTAAAAAATAGTGGTGAGTACAACTTTCCCTTGTTTGTTATAGTTTATACAGGAGCAGTGACCAGCTCCATGTTGTAGCTCCCACCCTTCCCAGCTATAGTCAGGTGATCCCACTGGTGTCTAATAAAAGGGCAGCCAAGTTTGGGAGGTTTACTTTGAAAGCAGCAAGTAAGTTGCAGGTAAAACTTAGTCCCTTTGTAAAATGTATAATGAAGCAATAGAATTCTTAATGAATCAGATGAAAATTAAGCGTAGGACTGGCCAGATATGGGATGACTTTGACGTAGTTGGCCAGCTTAAATATATTGCAATATATGGACAAACAATCCCTGTTTTGTTTAAAGGGTAAGGCATTTTTTAGTAGCAGTATGCACAAAATGTCTCTGTCTTAAATATATTGATAATGGGTTGAGTGCAGAGGACTCTTGTGTTTGACTATATATATATATATATATATATATATATATATATATATATATATATATATATATATATATATATATATATATATATAGTGAATAAAGTACCCCCTCTTGTAAAATATAAGGATATTATAAGTTACCAAGGAGTTTCATGACCATATAAAAAAACGAGGCCGAAGGCAGAGTGTTTTTATACAGGTTATGGCATGCCGAGGTAACTTCTAATATCCTCATATTTTACAACTGGGGGGGTACTTTATTTATTATTATACACAAATTTCAGTGAGTCATGTGACAGAAATGACATCAGAACTCACCGTTTATAACTGATGACATCAGAACTCACCGTTTATAAGGATATAATTTACAGGATATTCATGGCTTTTGTGTATTATATACAGAATAAAGTACCCCCTCTTGTAAAATATAAGGATATTATAAGTTACCAAGGAATTTCATGACCATATAAATACACGAGGCCGAAGGCTCAGTGAACTCATGTGACAGAAATGACATCAGAATTTACCGTTTATAACTGATGACATCAGAACTCACCGTTTATGAGGATATACACAAAAGCCATGAATATCTTGTAAATGATATACTGATAATTGGTGACTAGTGATGTCATCAGTTATAAACAGTGAGTAGTGATGTAATTTTTTGTCACATGACTCACTAAAACTTGTCTATTATAATAAAAGTACCCCATGTTGTAAAATATAAAGATATTAGAAGTAACCTCGGAGTTCAATGACCTGTATAAATCGGCCTTCAGCCTCGTGCTTTTATATGGTCATGGAACTCCTCAGTGATTTACAAGCTAATCATTGCTTTTGTGTATTATATATATATATTTTTTTTATTATTATTTATTTATATTTTTTTTTTTCAAAAGAGATCGAACAACACTGGGATATTTTCAAAACAAAAATATATATATTTAGTGAAGCATGTTTTAGCCAATGTAACGTTACGGTCCCCACTGGGCAACTTGGTGAGGTTGGGAAGCGGTGTATATATATATTATTATGTTATGTTCTGCAGTGTATTCTGGTATGAACTCAAAATACAGTACAGGTTTGGGACCTGTTATCCAGAATGCTTGGGACCTTGGGGTTTTCCAGATAATGGATCTTTCCATAATTTGGGTCTCCATACCTTGTCTAGTAGAAAATCATATAAACATTAAATCAGCCCAATAGGCTGGTTTTGCATCCAATAAGGATTAATTATACATGTATGGGATCGTTATCCAGAAACCCGTTATCCCGAAAGTTCCGAATTATGGAAAGGCCATCTCCCATAGACTTCATTATAATCAAATAATCCAAATTTTTAAAAATTATTTCCTTTTTTTCTGTAATAATAAAGCCTTGTACTTGACCCCAACGAAGATATAATTAAGCCTTATTGGAAGCAAAACCAGCCTCTTGGGTTTATTTAATGTTTACATGATTTTCTAGTAAGCTGAGGTATGAAGATTCAACTTACAGAAACACCCGTTATCTGGAAAGCAGGGATGGGCGAATTTGACCCGTTTCGCTTTGCCAAAAATTCGCCGCCGGCGAAATGTCGCAGACGCCCATTAAAGTCTATGGGCGTCAAAAAAAATTTGTCGCGCGGCGAAACTGTTTTTTTTTTTTGACGCACGCTGCCATACGAGTCTATGGGCGACATTTTTTCGGTGAAACGAGGCGAAAAAATTCGCCCATCCCTACTGGAAAGCCCTAGGTCCTGAGGATTCTGGATAATAGGTCCCATACCAATACATTGTGTTAGATCATGTACAAGGTACTGCTTGATTATTACAGAGAAAAAGGAAATAATTTTTAAAAATGTGGAATATTTGGATAAAAATGGAGTCTATGGGAGACAGCCATTCCATATTTCGGAGCTTTCTGGATAACACTTTTCCGGTTAACGGATAACTGTAGTATAATTTATAATCCCTTAGGGCTTGAATAATACAGTATTTGTATCCCCTTGTGCATCAAATGCACATCAAGGGGCTATGTTTCAAAAAAAGGTGCCATTAAAAATGCTTTCACGATATTCTCTGCAACAAAAGATCAGAAATCTGATTTATTTAAAATATTTTTTTTAACATATTTTTTTTAATGTAACTCAGAGCTTTTTATATTTTCTAAAAGTGATCTTTAAAAAAAAAAAAAAAAAAAAAGATGAATACATCTGAAAGACACCAAGGGGCAGATTCATTAAGGGTCGAATTTCGAAGTTAAAAATACTTCGAAATTCGACCCTCGAATTGAAATCCTTCGACTTCAAATATCGAAGTCGAAGGATTCAGCGCTAATCCTTCGATCGATCGATCGAAGGATTTTTCGTTCGATCGAACGATTAAATCCTTCAAATCGAACGATTCGAAGGATTTTAATCCAACGATCGAAGGAAAATCCTTCGATCAAAAAAAGGTTAGCAAACCTATGGGGACCTTCCCCATAGGCTAACATTGACTTCGGTAGGTTTTACCTGCCGAAGTAGGGGGTCGAAGTTTTTTTTAAAGGGAAAGTACTTCGACTATCGAATGGTCGAATAGTCGAACGATTTTTACTTCGATTCGTTCGATTTCGTTCGAATTCGAACGAATTTAACCAATTCGATGGTCGAAGTACCAAAAAAATACTTTGAAATTCGAATTTTTTTCATTCTAATCCTTCACTCGAGCTTAGTGAATCGGCCCCCAACTATTGATATGAGGTGCAGCCAATGCTTAAAGAATATCCAGATTAAAAGGATATTACCAAGAAATTAGGTTTCTGCACAAAGCCTTTTCTTTAGTCACCCAAAGTTGCCTCACTAGGAAACTTCGAGCGACTTCAGAAAGCCGAAACGATCCAGGTGCCACCCCACCGGCGATTTACATTCTACCCGGAAGGCAGTTCGGGGAGATTAGTCACCTGAAGAAGAAACGATTTGTCACTGGACGATTAATCTCCCGAAATAACAGCGTGTGTCTCTGCCCTTAAAGGGAACCAATCATGTCTCATTTGTGCGGTAGTTAACATAGACACTGCTCAATATCATATTCATCGGGGAATGCAACAAAAAGTCAGACGTTTGGCAACATCTATTAACCAATAGCAACTAATCGGATGTGTGTTTTAAACAGCAGAGCAGTAAATGATGGCTGCGGATTGGTTGCTATGGGTTACAGGACAAGTATATTACACTATATTCTGTTTGGTGAGTTGTTGGCAGGGCAGTTGGGGAGGTCTGTGCTGGGGTATTGGGTTGTCAAAAGGATTTGTTCTTCTTTAGGGTCTGGCCACACAGGCAGATTTGGGGAGATTAGTCGCCAAATCTCCTCTTCTTCGCGGCGACTAATCTCCCCGATCTGCCTTCCCCTGCCTTACGCCGGCTAAAATTAAAATTGCCTGGGGGCAGGCACATAGAGTGCTTTGTTTTCCGAAGTCGCACATAATTGCCTCACGAGGAATCTTCAGATGACTTCGGAAAACGAAGCGCTCCGTGTGTCTTTCCCCAGGCAATTTTCATTTTAGCCGGGGGAAGGCAGATCGCCAATCTGCCCGTGTGGCCAGACCCTTAAGGGTAAATATGAATATTAAGGTGTTGCATGGGACAGATAGGATTTATGAACAGTAAATGATCACTACCGCTATCTGTATTTTAATTATATTTCTATGGAGCTAGGCTGGTACCTAGCAGCTTCCTTATCTTACATGCTCTGGGCCCAATTTTATCAAAGTGTGATAAGGATTAGCTCTCCCCCACACTCCCACTGGCATGAATGGATGATAAACAGAGTTAAATGTTATCATCTTCTGACCAAAACAGGCCCCGGTATTAATTAGAGATGAAAATCTCGGAACACTCCAGAAGTGATCAAGGGAAAATGAAATGATGCTGGAGCATAGTTGCTTCTAGCCTCAAGTCTGAGCTCCAACTGCTCCAATCTGCTGATAACCCTGGAACAGCACAAGTGTTTGCATTTCTATAATTCAGAGATGTAGGTAAGGCCTGAAGACACGTTATATATATATATATATATATATATATATATATATATATATGTGAGTATCTGCACTCCAAGGCTCCCTATAGCTTTATTGGTAGGGCTGCTCAGTTATAAAATGTATACAGAAAATATCTTCCAACTGGCACACCCTTTGTGAAAAAATGTTTATCTTTTTATTACATTGAATCCGTGTCCAACTTTCGGTCTGCCTATTTGATGCGTATTTGATGTGTATCATGGTGATAAAACTTGCTATTTATAAGTTTGGATTATCTTCTACACATTTTCTCTAAACATTCAGTGTAAAAGACATTTTTAGACCAGAAGTGTTCTACTGTTTGTCTTAAAGGAGAAGGAAAGGCTAAAATTAAGTAAGCTTTATCAGAAAGGTCTATATAAATATACCAGTAAACCCTCAAAGTAATGCTGCTCAGAGTCCTCTGTCAAAACAAACACTGCATTTTTCCTTCTATTGTGTACACATGGGCTTCTGTATCAGACTTCCTGTTTTCATCTTAAACCTCCAGGGTTAGGGCTTGAGCATGCTCAGTTTGCTCCTCTCTCCCTCTCCCCCTCCTTTTCCCCCCTCCCTGCTGTAATCTGAGCCCAAAGCTAAGAGTGAGCAGGGAGAGACTCAGGCAGGAAGTGATGTCACACCAAGCAAATATGGCAGCTGATATCTTTAAGAAACTGAGAGCTTCTTGAGCTGTTTACTCAGGTATGGTAAAACATTCTGCAGAATAAACATAGTGTTCTAGCTTGTACTATTGTGGTTAATCTATTGGCAATAAGCTGCCTCTGAGCTTTCCTTCTCCTTTAACAGGGGAACTAACTAGACCTGGGCATATTATGTGCCTTGTATTACCTATGGAGGCAAGTATCCCAAAGGACAGCCTACTTTTTTTCATTTCTACAAATGTTAAACTTTCCAGGTGCTGATTGGCCAGAATGTATTACTTGTTTTGCTTCTCTGTAAATCAGCTGTAGCCCCACTACGATGACAATATGCATCAAATAATAATAGTATATACTAATTTATCTCCTCCAGGTTGCTGGCACTTCTGTTGCTGTTAAAGAATTGCATTTCTGTTTGATTGCATCTCTTATATACTCGGAGCTTCTTCAAGGCTCTGCTTATTATATGCAATGTTGTTCGAAGAAGGATAAGTATATTCAATTGTTAAAACATCTGTTAAATGTGCAAAAGTCCATGTTTTTGCATTTGTTATTCCGTTATTGTTAGTGGCATCTGTTTTACTGCCTAGCACTGTCTGTTGCATGTGTGCATGAGGGAGCAGCTTTTCTACACCATCCCCATGCTATGAGTGCACTATAAGACAAGGGCCAGACAAGCAAAGCTCTCATGTGGATCACTTCTTAGCATAAAAATATCCAGAAGAAGTATTAAAAATACAAGACATGATGGGGTAGTGAAAGAAGAAAGGAGGTCAATGTAGCAAGAGGTGATTACTAAGCTGTAAAGGCAAAACTGGAAAAATCAACAATGTACAGCCTGGGGCCCTCCAGCTGCTGTTGATTTAGAACTTTCACTGACAAGCTCAGTTACTAACTTATGAATGCTCCCTGCAGAGTTCATTTTTATGTGGGTACATTTTTAAAACAGCCTGATGCATTTTGTGCAAATAAGCACTTAGTCACAGGTATTACACAAAGTAACAGTAGTCAGTCAGCTCAGCAGTCAGACAGATCAGAAGGAGAGCAGGGGGCTAGGCTTAGGTAACTGTTCCAAACCATTAAAAATCATGAAAAGTCTACATATTTCTTAATTGATGTATATTGCAAAGTTGCTTGAAATTATGTTTACTTTTCAAAAAGCTTAAGTAATGTTTTTGTGGGTTTTCTCTTTAAATAAAAAAAGTCAGAACAAACTAGAATCCACAATGTGACCTTATTTATTAAAAAAAAAAAAAAACATGATTTAATCGGATTGGGGACAAACTCAATAAAATTGAGCCAAAATCTGAATCCTATGATTTTTTCCTGAATCACGATTTTTTTGGCCATCTTTCCGAAAAGCCTACACTTTTCAGATTTTTTACTATTTTGGACTTTTTGGGCTAATTCCAACACAGGCCACAGAAACTTCCAAAAAGGATAAGGAACTTTTCCATTGACTTATATACAACTTCGGCAGGACTGAAATGCTGGATTCAGACTTTTTCCATCCACTGGGTATAATCATTCTCGAAAAATTCTCGTTTAATTTCTCACTAAAAATCCAGATTTTATAGTAAAAATAAACGAGATAAGACTTTAATAAATAACACCCATTATGTTGAGTTCCTATCTCATCCTATCAAATCAAAATGTGTCCATAAAATGTATGGGTGATAACCAGGAGCTGGCAGAATTAAAAAAAATGTCTATTTGCACAAAGACACATTTAGAAAATAAAGAAAGATCCAATTATAATGAAGAAAATGCCTATTTTATTGTGAACTGTTTGAAGCTACACAGAAATAGAGATAACACAGACAACACAATCAGTCAAAAGCACTGCCAAAACTTCTATTGGTTATCACATACATTTCTCCATAGCAACCGCATCTTGTCTAGAATACAAAGCCATGTTCACATGGTAGAGATGAGCAGGTACAAGGCTTTAATTACTGACTTTATTAGGAATATTTAAATTAAAATAAATGTTCATCTGACTCAAGGGTGTTCTCATTAGATGAATGTGTTGTTATTCCTTAAACATCTGGTTGGCAAGCAGTCATGTCAGCCAATTGCCTAAATGCCAACAGGGTTTGTAGACGGAGTCGGATGAATTTGGCAGGCAAAGGGGAGTGTGAGGGATGATACAGATCTCCCAAGCCTTTGATTTAATAACTGTTCACCATGTGGACTAGAGGAAATCTACATAATCATCACGTTTTCAGAAAAATAAATATCCAACGTAATGTCTGATAAAACACTTTGGGCACCAAGAGGCATTGTTGTATGATATCAATATAAATAGGTTTGTTGTGCACCACAGCAGAATATTACAACTTACAACTATTTATTGTAAAGCACTCCCCCTTGGCTCTTTGAATATATGTTAACACTTAGGGGCAGATTTACAAAATTCGAGTGAAGAATTCGAATGTAAAAAACTTCGAATTTCGAAGTATTTTTTGGGTACTTCGACCATCGAATTGGTTAAATTCATTCGAATTCGAACGATTCGAACGATTCGAAGTAAAAATCGTTCGACTATTCGACCATTCGATAATCGAAGTACTGTCTCTTTAAAAAATACTTCGACCACCTACTTCGGTAGATAAAACCTACCGAAGTCAATGTTAGCCTATGGGGAAGGTCCCCATAGGCTTGCCTGTGATTTTTTGATCGAAGGATTTTCCTTCGATCGTTGGATTCAAATCCTTCGAATCTTTCGATTCGATGGATTTAATTGTTCGATCGAACGAAAAATCCTTCGATCGGTCGATCGCAGGATTTGCGCAAAATCGTTCGACTTCGATATTCGAAGTCGAACGATTTTAGTTCCCAGTCAAATATCGAGGGTTAATTAACCCTCGATATTCGACTATTGATGAATCGGCCCCTTAGGGTCAGAGTACACAGGCAGATCCGGGTAGGTTAGTCGCCCGGCGACAAATCTCCTCTTCTTCGAGGCGACTAGTCTCCCCGAACTGTCTCCCCATGCCTTTCCGTTGGCTAAAATGTAAATCGCCGGTTGGATGGCACTCACGAGGAAACTTCGGACGACTTCAGAAAACAAATCGCTCCGAGTGCATTCCTGCCAGCGATTTTCATTCGTAGAAGAGATTTGTCACCGGGCGACTAATCTCTCTCAATCTACCTGTTTGTCTCTGCCCTAAATAAAACTCAAAGCCCTTTATTGATGGAGCAATACCATGTGAAATGGCAAATGAGGAACTGTTGTCTAACAATTTCATGGAGGCTACATACGTTTATCACAAGGCAAATGTAACCACTGTCAGCATTGGATTTGGACAGATGATCTGTGGGCCCACTGGGGAATTGCAATTCTAGGCCACCCTTAATGAACACACCAAAGCCATCCCTCCAGTGATGCCACAGGGTGACTGGTGGTAGGGAAGGGCAGCAAGTCTATCCTGTGGGTGTCAGGGAACATCTAGACCTGTTCCCTCTAGGACTTTCTCCTGTATCTGTGTGGGCCAGTCTAACCCTGAGCACTGCAACTACAGCTAAGCCATCAACTATGCTGAGCAATTTGTTGTTGTGCTGGAGGTCCATGGGTCAAATATGGTCCTTAAAGGGTTTGTTCACCTTCAAACACTTTTTTTCAATTCAGTTGATTTCAATTAGTTCACCAGAAATTAAGACTTTTCCCAAATACTTTCTATTTTCTATGTGTTTTTCTAATATTTTCACCTTCCAAAGCAGCTCTGGGGGAGGGGAGGTCCCCGACACTTTAACTGTCTTAAATGGATACATTTAGTTGATACATTTGTTATATTAAAGGTGGCCATAAACGATAAGATCCACTCGTTTGGCGAGGGTTGTCAAACAAGCGGATCTTTCTCCCGATGCCCACTAACGACAGGGCGAATGTTCAGCCCTAGGGTCGAATGATCAGATTACAACAAAGAGATTGCTGAAAAAAAATAAACCTGCCCGATGGATATCTGGCTTATTTTTGGCCTGATATCGATCAGGGAGACCCGTCGGAATAAACAGATAAACTGCCGAATTGGTCTAAAGGACAGATATCGGCAGCTTTAATCTGCCCGTGTATGGCCACCTTTAGCCCTGCTGAGCAGAATCCCTGAGTTTCATTAAAGGCTGCTGACGAATGTATCAACTAATTGTATCAACTAAATGTTACAAATTGTAAGAGTTCAGAATCGGCTCCTGGATCAACGAGCTGACAGACTGAAACACCATTGACACAAACATTCAACTTTTAACGTACATTTTGGGAAAACGGTAATAAATATAAGATGGAAAGTAATTGAAAAAAGTATTTGTTTATGATAAACAATCTGAAAACAACTGAACTGAAAAAAAAAGTATTTGGAAGGTGATCAATAGGGATGGGCGAATTTTTTTGCCTTGTTTCGCCGCAGAAATGATGCCCATAGACTCGTATGACATTGTGTCAAAGAAAAAAAGACGCGTGTTCGGGAAATTTTGGCGAAACGGGTCAAATTCACCTATCCCTAGTGATCAACCCCTTTAACTGGTTATGGACTCCACAGGCTGTTGTGTATAACATTATTATTTTGACATAACGTGGCACTTGACCATTGTAGCAGTGGCGTAACTACCGGGGGAGCAGGGGGTGCGATTGGGCCAGGGCCCGCACCCCCTCAGGGCCCCCCCGGCAGCTCGCGCCACTGTTCTAATGCGGCCGCTTCTGGCCGTACGGAGGGGGCGGGCCCCGGCTTCACGTCCCGCGCCAGGGCCCGCCCCCCTCTAGTTACGTCGCTGCATTGTAGTCATGTTTGTCAACTAACTGGGCCTCTACATGGAAAGTGTTGGAAAGCATGGATCAGTATAATTGGATCTAATAACATCCATGTTGCCAGTCACCTACTGGGTAATCTTAGAACAATAAGATCCTTGGACCAGATACCAATGGGAGGTGTGGCACCACCACTACTGAGCCAGCTGAAGAACCTGCAAATCGTTGTGATGAATTCATCATATATGATCCAACTACAATGATTTTAATCACTCAAAATGATTGCTTGGGGCCAATTCTTTTGTGAAACAACTGAATTGTTCAGCCACATTCAAACAAACATAGTCAGTTTAAAAACACTTGATGCCACGGGAAATTTGCTGGTATGCAATACAGGGCCACAGTACCATATTAGTGCAGTGAATATCCTTTCTATTTATAAGGGCACTGTATTAAAACTTCTTCTCCTCCAATCAGTGTAAGCAATGCAAATGAACGTGGAGCATGATGGGTAAAATGATCAGCCTCTAGCTCTCAGCTATGGCCAAGAGAAAAATAAGCAATCTCATTTTCGCCCAGCGACTGATATTCAGGATCATTATCATTTGGCTTAGCAGCTTTCATCTAAATAAAACTCCTTTCACCGCCACATGGGCAAACACATTAATGTGTATGTTTATGCTTATTGTATTTATCCACCATAGAACCCTTCCGTACATGTACACAACTGAAAACCATCACTGAAATGATAATGTAATGGGGTTTTAACACTGACGAATGCGTTGGGACAGTGTTTGTGTCTAGAAAGCCTAATGACCCAGTGCTTTGATTGTTACCGAGAACAGAGAAAAAGCTGATTTACTAGATCAATAAATGGCAACAATTTAGCACAATAACGGAAATTTTAAAGCCAACACAAATGCCAGCACTCTTGAAGTCAAACCATTGTGTATTGATATGGGCTATTAAATGTCTGAACTCAAATAATGCGCAATAAATCATAACAAATTATAATTACGATTTTAAGTGTTTGATGGGAAGGTGCAATTCAAGTGAAAATGCACAACGCTGGAGCCAGTCAGGCAGTTATTGAGAACTGCTGGGGAACTACAATTCCCACACTTTCACATGTTCGTAGCAGTAGTAATAGTGTAGTTCTGCAACAGCTGGGAATATTGCCTAAGTATGCTTATGCTTCCAAGAAGAAATGGATATGAATCAAATGAAAGAAGCAGAACAATGGCGTTTTAATGAAATAATATTGTTACAAATAGATAAACTTGTATCTTTGCAGCCAATTTATCCTGCGCTGTAAAACAACACAGGTGGTGTTGCCCATAGCAACCAATCAGATCTTTGCTTTTGTTTTCTAACTTGTAGGTGACTGTTGAAATGCAATTGCTGATTGGCTGCTATGGGCAATGTCGCCTGTGTTGTTTTACACAAAGGGGGTTATGTAATAAATGGCACTAAGTTTACCCAGGGGCAGAAACCCATAGCAACCAATCAGCAGGTAGAATTTACCAGCCACCTGTTTAAATGCAAGCATTTTATTGGTTGCCATGGGTTACTGCTCCTGGGCAAACTTAGGGGTAAATTTATCAAAGAGTTAAGTTCCGCCACTAGAGTGAAATTCCTCAGCTCTCAATTCATTTCTATGGGATTTTGAAAGGCGTATTTATCAATGGGTGAAGTGAAAGTTCACCCTTTGATAAATACGCCTATAAAAATCCCATAGAAATGAATGGAGAGTGGCGGAATTTCACTCTAGTGGCGGAACTTCACCCTTTGATAAATATACCCCTTAGAGCCTTATATTACATATGGGGGAATATGTTACACAGCACCATAAAAAGGCCCTATGTATACACTCAACAGCAATTCTCTACAGGTGTTCAGCCTCATTAGCACTCACTGAAGGGAATACACCATTGGTTTGCTCAATTATATCCCTATTCTGGCGAGGTATCGCCTGGGAGCACTGGACTGCTCAGTTAGCTACCCTGTATTACATAGGATTAGTAGTGAGATGGAGCTAATGTAAAGTTATGTGAACATCTTCAACATAAGTGTACATTGTGTTATAGTAACATTAAAAAGTGGCAGTGGCCATAAAGTTCTTCCAGCTGAGCTCACTATTAACATTAGTAAAAGAGAGTAAACATCGAAAAAGAAAATAAGAAAGCAGTACCACATTGGAGGCTCTATCTTCTAAGAACAGTGGCTCCATTACCATTGCTCCAGGCCCAAGTGCAAGTAGCAATTGCACCTGGGGAATTGGTTCATGCAGGTTGCACTTTCCATTCCAGGGGGTATATTTATCAAAGAGTGAAGTTAATAGTGAAGTTCCGCCACTAGAGTGAAATTCCGCAGCTCTTCATTCATTTTTATGGGATTTTTATAGGCATATTTATCAAAGAGTGAACTTTCACTTTCACCCATTGATAAATACACCTTTCAAAATCCCATAGAAATGAATGGAGAGCTGCGGAATTTCACTCTAGTGGCGGAACTTCACTCTTTGATAAATTTACCCCCAGGAGTGCAAAGTGTTGTACTTCAGGGTGCAAACCAATCTGCAAAGTGCACAAAAGAGAGCGTATTTGGCACTGCGTCCCATATAAGTGTATTTTTCTCCAATTGCATGCCAGTTAAAGAGATGTTCTTCATGTTTTCCTTCTGCTATTGTTCAAAAAAAAAACACCCAGAATTCCTTTGCAGCGCTCATGAAAGGGATAATCACGACAACTACACAAATATGTATTGGAGCAAACACTGGCCTCATACAAAAGGGCTAATTCACTGCGCACCTCTGTGTTTCCTTTTACTAATTCCCATTTGAGCAATAATAACAACATGCGCACTTTATCATTTCACTGCTCTTATGCGCACTCTGTTGCTAAAAAGGCGCTCTCTGGATTTTATGTTAGTAGTAAAATAATGAATATGTCTGATATATAATTGCAAGTACTTTCAGAAATGAAAGGGTTTTTATAATCACAAGTTTGATTTCATCAGCATGATGGGGCCCCGCCATATTGCGCATTAAATAGGCAGCACAGAGGCTGCAAAGTGAATGGTACCCTGGATAGTGCACTTAGAATACACAATTTGGACTAACATCCAATTATCCCCAAAGCTAGCGGTTATGTGTCCATTGTGATTCTGTTTCTGGACTTTTTTAAGCAAATCGTCACATATGAGAAGTAATGCTGAAAACAGAGAGCCTTAAACACAGTGGCAATAAATGCCAAATCAATTTGCAGCACACAATAAAGACATTTACAGTTTACAATAAGCAATGCACTGTTTTAGTACCCCAGAAAGCAAAACCTTATGATATATTGCTCAACTGAATGGAAAATGCAGATATGCTATTAAAAAAAAAAAGGGGGTCTGGCTGGAGGATGATGGTTAATTTCTACTGGGACCATCTCAACCTTATGTGCAAGTGTTTTGAAAATCTCACATGATGTGGCCATGTGTTAAAAATTACAGCCAGTTAAGTCCTCTGCTAAGAAAAATATGTGGGTAATTTATGAAATGCGCTTCGTGATGGAGATTTCTTAAGTAAAACCAGATTCTACAAACAAATTCATTTTTGAAACATGAACTTTGAGAAAGGAACGGTTCCAAGCACATCTGGAGAGCAGGAGCATTGGAAGGGTGGTCTGACTTAATGCCAGGGCATCTTCTAAAGAAAGATTATTATTGCTGGCCAATGTTGACTGATAACTGACTGTCCTTTTATGGAAACAGACTCAAATTAAGCCACAGGCAATAGAGACGTGTTTTGTTGGCCAACATCTGTTTCTTGATATTACTGGGCTTTTTCCTCTTCTTTAATATGGGGCTATGTGAATAAACATTACTCAGTGGTTTAGCAGACATTTTTCTTCTACAGTAAAAATTAAACCAGCAGTACAATTTAAATTATATCAATTTGGATAAGAGGCTTACAGAACAAAGGATACCTGGAGACATCCATAACACTAGTTTTATAGTTTTATAGTAAGACTGATGATGCAGACAATACATACTATTGTGCTTCTAGTAAACATGACTTAAAACAAGGAGCCCCCTAAAAGAATATTGTGTTGGGTGTTGCTCCACCAAAATTTACTTGTAACACCTTTACTTTAAAGGAGAAGGAAAGGTTAAAACTAAGTAAGCCTTATCAGAAAGGTCCATCTAAATATACCAGTAAACCCCCAAAGTAATGCTGCTCTGAGTCCCCTGTCAAAAGAAACACAGCATTTCTTTCCTTCTATTGTGTACACATGGGCTTCTGTATCAGACTTCCTGCCTTAAGCTTAAACCTCATTGCCCTGGGCATGAGCATGCTCAGTTTGCTCCTCTTCCCCTGCCCCCTCCCTTTTCTACTGTAATCTGAGCCCAGAGCAGGGAGAGACTCAGGCAGGAAGTGATGTCACACCACATTAATACTGCAGCTCCTATACTAAACAAACAGAGAGCTTCTAGAGCTTTTTACTCAGGTATGGTAAAACATTCTACAGAATAAATATAGCATTCTAGCTTGCACTATTGCGGCTAATCTATTGGCAATAAAATGCCTCCGTAGCTTTCCTTCTCCTTTAAGATAACCCTACACTCAAAAAAGATCCTTTCGTTTAGTGAGGACAACAGATAAACAGATGCCCGATTTAACCACCCTCTTCTAGGCCAAGGCTGGATGATCCAATCATTTGGCTCCCAAGACAATTATTTCATTATTAGGTGGGCCTGGAGAGGACCACATTAACAGCCCAATAAGGCCCACTTCCAAAGGGATTTTAAAGAATATGGTCTGTGTGTAGGCCCCTTACAGATGTAAATAAGCTGCCGACTTGATCAGAAGCGCCAGATAGGCAGCTTACATGTATATCAGCCAATGTACTTTAGACTGTCTGTGTAATTATCTAACCCAGTGATCAGCAACATGTTGCTCTCCAACCCCTGGGATGTTGCTCCCAGTGACCTCAAAGTAGGTGCTTATTTTTGAATTCCAGGCTTGGAGGCAAGTTTTGGTTGAATAATAACCAGGTGTACTACCAAACAGAGTCTCAATGTAGGTTGACAATCCACATAGGGGCTACCAAATGGCCAATCACAGCACTTATTTGGCACCCTAAGAACATTTTTCATTCTAGTGTTGCTGCCCAAATCCTTTAACTTCTCGATGTTGCTCACAGGTTCAAAAGGTTGGGGATCCCTGACCTGATCTAACCTCATAAGTCTGAGGCACTGAATGAAACATCAATGCATGTCAGTTCACATAAAAATACCTCAACTTAGTCAGTCATCAGTCACAAAAGCATCAAACTTGCCTTAATGGAATACTGAACTCTAACAAATCTCTGGTAAATTGCACTTAACACAAGGGTACATCTATTATAGATGTTGGTTTCATGGTCACCTTGAATGGCCAATGATATCAAACTGACCATACCTACAAGAAAATACAACCCTTAGCATCTAGGTCACATCACCTCTTCCCTTAAGCAAAATGAGTTAGAACAGGGTCTTGAACAAGATAATGAATATTGAACAAAAGTAGAAACTGCAAGATAAAGAAAGCAACAAAATAATGTTAGACAGGTTTGCCTTGGGGGTTATGCCCAAAAGGTGCTGATGTTTATCCTTGATATTTACTAGGTAATGATACTTAGCTGAAATGTATTATTACTGTAATATCTATGTCGCAGCTTCCACATATGTATAAATGCAAATTGCCGTTCTTTCTTTGCACACAATATATACAGTATCCTCATACCTTACTGGTCTAAATGGAAAGAGCCTGAAGATAAAAAAACTAAAAATAAAGTTGTAATTGCCTCTAAATGACTGTCGAAAGTATTGTTCATTCAAGGATTGTTTTGCTTTTTCCTTTCAGTTACTGCACAGTCCATCAGCACACGCCAATAAACTCACTCCAGCCGAAACATTGAAAACATCTTTCAGATCACCCCACAAACTGTCCCACATGGTCCCACAGTTCACCAGAGGGATATTTCCCAGCACTTGTTTTATTAGTATGGGATGTTTAAGGGTATTCTTATAAATGGATGAAAGTGGTGAGAGTTCACAATTTCCTAAATATGCTTTTAAAAGTCCCATGCAAGTGAATCAAGAGCTATGAAACTTCCCTCTGACTTTCTGGGTGGGCTATATTTCACCCTGTAATGCATATGCCACAGAGCTACTGCAAATAAGAACAGCACTGTACTGCACTGAAATTATCTGGCATACTGGGACCTCACATTTTCAGAATGATGACCAGGCCTTCAAAGTTATCCACAGCTGTTCCCAGCCTTTTTATCTGGTTAAGCAATCTTTTGAGTGTCACTGACACTGCACATGCTCAGTGGTCTCTGAGCTGCTGTAAATGTGGAAATATTTAACAAAATAGCAGTTAAGCTGGCCATACACGGCCATACATCGACAAACGAGTGGATATGCCTCCATTGAGGTGGGCGATATCGGGCTAATCCGATAGTGGACCCTAGGGCCCAACGGTCAGATCATAATGCTGCCAATACGGGCAGTTGGATTGCAAGTCTGCATCTACGAATAGATGCAGCCGCAATCTGACGGGATTTTTAACCCTGCCCGATCGACATCTGGCCGACTTTCGGTCAGATATCGTTCAGTGAAGCCCATTGGAGGGTCCCATGCCGGGACCGATAAGCTGCAGACTCGGTCTGCCGGCAGCTTTTATCTGCCCGTGTATGGCCACCTTAAGTGAGGTTATATTATCCATAAAGGCTGCTGCTACATGACTGATTATCAATTCTGATGCAGAATGCATTTGCTGCTATGTAATGTTAATCTGAATTAATTTCCAATCATACTCGAATGTTGTATTGACTGATAGTCCCTAAACTCAGTTATCTAACAACTGCCCAGAGTGGAAATAACAAGAAAGAAATTGGGCTCTGTTTGGCGAATCTGCATGGATCTTAACTGCTAAAAGGTTGTGTTGGCTTTGTGCTGCAACAAAAGTCCAAAGGTGGAGACTTTCCAGCCTACTTCTTTGGGAGCCTGATTTCTCCTTTAAGAAAGGCTAAAACTGAACACTAAGCCAGTAACTTTTCTCATACATGCCAGGGGAAAGAAAGAAGCAATAAGGAAATAATAACAAATTCCTAAATCCATGTTTCCATCAGACAAATACAAATGGAAATGGAAAATATTTACTGCACAACCTTTTCTCGCAGCAAAACAGGAAGTGCGTAGAAATCAGTGGTGCAGCGGACAAATAATTCCCCCAATCCCTGCACATAGTCAAAGTACTTTCCCATATGGGAACCATGTACAAATGTTGCAAAACACTGGTCTTCTATTTCCTCTAGGCTGCCTGATATTGTTTACTCCACTCAAGCACACTTGGACATGGCTGATCATTTAAAGAAAATGACATTGAATAAATGAAATTCAATGTGCTGTGAACAGATTGGGAGACAGTTCAACCTACAAAAATAGGGAAAAAAAACTACAGATGGGTGTCAAAAATAGCCAAGTGTCAGATTTTCTCAAGTATCTGTATTCTGGCACATGCTCCTAGTCACAGCTGTTAATGCATTCTCCGTTTCCAAGTGCTGCTTGGCACTCACAACACACATTTGCAAACACGGGTGCTTGCTACTACTTTTAGAGAAAGGCAGTAATAATTTAAGCTTGTTTAACTAGGAATGTGGTGTAAATACCGTTGACAGTTTCAATGAGCATTATTTATTTATTTTTTTATTGGTATCGCTAATTTTGCCCTTGTGAAGAGAAGAGGCAGCTCCATGTAGCCGGCACTCCTAGGTCCTCAGTCTGATTAATTCATATTTTAACTCTATTAGCTTGACTTTTTCAAAGCATTTCCCAAGTATAAACACCACGCGTTTACATCATAAGCTCTTGATTGTAAAGCTGTATTCTGCGCCCCCATGGAACGGAAGGCTGATTTTCTTTTTTTTCTTGTTAATTTTCTTTGCATTATTATTGTCAACATCAACACCATCAATCTGTCTGATACAACATGCATTATATACTGATTTCTAATAATAAAAGGAAAAGCAATATAAGCAGCAAATAAGAAATAAAGGATATTAATGCAGGAATTTCCCAAAATGTGTACAATTATATATATATATATATATATATATATATATATATATATATATATATATATATATATATATGTGTGTCTAGTTCTGCCATAGCTTGGAAACTTATTTAAATAATAAAAACAGGACAAAATAGAAAGGTAAAATACAAATGCAAATAGGGAATGTATCACTCTTGCTATATATTACTGCTCATAAATTCACGCCTTAACGACACATAAGGCACTTACCATACTCTAAAACTAATGTAGCAAACTGACCTCTGACCTGCGATCGCCTTTATTTATCCAGATCATCCAGAAGCCCTTAAAGCCCTTTGACGAAGCCAAAAGAGGCTCTTGCTCCCTTGACACCAAAGCAGCTTCAGAAGCCTCAAGCATTCCAGCCCGGCTCTGTGACCACAGAACAACCCTATTAAAAAACATTCTCCAAACAACTGGCAATACCTTCACAGAAATGTGACCACAGCAAGCTGACAGTCAGACGCTGTTTCAAAACACCATCTGTGAGGTGCACTGTCTCTGAGATGGAGAAACAGCATGGCCTACCTAAATAAAGCAAAATCCACCAATGCCTACCCACGGCAGGGATTTCTCTATGCTTCACCCCCCTCCCCGTCTCGCTCAGCTTGTTCGCCCCATTCAGGACTATGCAAAGCATAACCAGTGATGGTATTAGAGCAGTTGAGAAAAGGGGATTTGCCAAAAATATATATCGATATAAATATAAAGGACACGTATATTATTAACCACCTTCCCATTCAAGCAGTGGCCCCAGCCTTCCTGCATTCTCAGGGTCCCTACTCTGCAACCTTCACATTCTTCTTAACTTAAAAACCCAGGCAGAAAAAAAAAAAAAAAAGTTCATCTTCTTTTTCATTGGGTTTCCTAGAATAATTCCAGATGTGTTTTCACTGGCAGCCAATCTCCTATTGGGGACTGGAGCCACGTCCAAAATTAATATTTTCTTCTGCATATTTGACCGGAAAAAAAAAAAAGAAAAGAAAAATTTCCCATCCACAGTAAGAAGTGGAGCTGGTTCTGCAGAGATTTTGAAGCTGAACATGAATTCACACTACGGTAATATATATATATATTTCGTTAGCTACACTGTATAGCACACAAAAAAAGCATATTTAAAGTGTTGCATACACAAGTCATCACTATTTCAGATTATTTTACAGAACGATTACCCCCTCCCAAGCTCAGTTCTGCTATTCCACTTATCTGCAGCTATCTCAGCCTCCCACTGCACATCCAGAGACAAACAATCTGGTGACACAGCCCCATGAAGAAGGCATTCAGACTTACCAGGCATTCTAGACAGATATAAATCACTGGGCAGAGCTGCCTCCCAGTCTACAGGAGCCTGCTGGAATGGGTTAGTGGGCTAGTAGTAGTGCTGCTCAGGATTGGGAGGCTAGCCATGAGGGTTGCCGTTGCTGCTGCTGCAGGCTGGATGCACAGACAGATGGAGAGCTGACACTCCGTGTTGCACTTGGAGCAGAAATGTGAATGCTGACAGGAGCACATGTGGCCTTGAACCCAGCCCTGTCTCTTCAGGCAGAACAATGACAAGGATGTGTGTGTTTGCGTGTGCAAATTATCCACAACCCCTAGGTTTCTCCTGCTGACTGCCTCCCTCTCTCCCACTCTCTCTCTACTGATTCATGGCACACAGACAAGGCAGATAGGACGACCTGCTTACAATTCAATGATTCAGCTATTTACCCAGAAAAATCAATGAGCCCCTTTCTGCAGAGTCCCTGGTGCTATTTACATTACCGTATTCGCTCGGTGCTATTGCCTTCTACTTTTCCCTACCATTTCCATTTCCTACAAAAAAAGAAATGGATTGGCAGTTTAGCTCCATGAACAAAAGTATCCAAAGCCTTCCCATTGAATTGCACGTAAATAAATATAAAAAAAAAAGCAGACTGAGTACAGGAGATTTATTGCAATTCGGCCCCCCTGGAAATGTTGGATTGATATGCTCCAAACATTTACAGCTCTCTATTCTGCCTTAGCATGCTGATCCATAGGACATGAAAACAAAATATTCCCTGCCATGTTCTTTCAAAGCTTAACAATCATGTCCTCCTGCTTGCGAATTTCATACACCCTTTAAATGTTTATCCTTCCAGTGGAAAGAAACACATGCCTGACTGAGGTTCAATGCACTCTTCCCTAATAAGCTTTAATGGACACCATGATACATAAAACGGCGTGCCTTTGTTACGGTGCTTTATCTAAGGCTGGCTATTTTCCTCTCAGCGGTGCCTCTTTAGTCCTTTGTATAAGATCCTTACCTCATAGGAGAAACATACGCCTGACAAGCTTGTCCTATGTGGCACACTCAGGTTTCTTACACAAAAACGCCAAAGCTTCGGGGAAAATAGCTGCTGTTTAAAAGTCTCTCTTTGAACATAACCCTTGGAGAACCTTTCTGCTGTCTCTGTAGAACATCTTTGCAGCACATGAGGAGCAGCACACACACTGGCTTCCTTTAAAGTACCTTCCCCAGTATATGTTTCAGTGAAGGAAAGCTGAAGCAATTATTCTATTCCAGATCTTCAGGAAGCCCCTTCTTTGCATGGTTACAGCAGAGCCTAGACGAGCAGTTGGCTGAATCCTTAACTCTTGCGCAGCCATCTGATCCCCTCTCCCTCTATACATCCATTCCTTGCCTTAAATGAAGCCACATTTACATGTTGCTGATGGCAAATTCAAGACGGCTAATGAGATGTATGTGTATAATGTGACCAAAAAAGTCCCCTCCTCCCTCCGTGTCTTCCGTCTGCGTTTATAAGGAAGAGGCATCTGTGCTTCCAATACACAACCAGGCACCTTTGAAGCACACTGCTGAGATATGGACCTTCTAATAAACATTATTGCCTAAAGCCTTTGCAGCCTTCGCTGATAATTAATCAGGTCAATGGGGCACAAAACCTCTTGGAACTGTTCATTTGTCATACTTAAATAAACACTACATATAAAAATCCCCTTTACTATAGAGTCTATGGTCTAAAGCTGACTGTGGTGAAGTCAACCCTAGGAGCACCGTGCACACCCATCAGTCCAATGCATTTCTCAACCAATGAAATCTTCTAAGCATCAGATATTGGTCATGAAATTGACATTTTGCCCCCCAAACACAGGCCAAAAAATCTGCTGACAGAGTCAGAAGTTGGAAGTGACGTTGGCCATGTATGGCTAGCTTTAGGCAGGAAAGTTCCTTTATCCTGGACCCACACCATTATAGAACAGGACCAGTGAGATCTCCAGTGCAAGACAATGGTCTGAGCTTGGTAGCCATAGACGTGCAGATTTACCTTTATATCGGATCGAACGATCTTTCGTGCCATCTCCAGACCTGCCACTAACCATACAGATCAAATAAAGTAGTAAAAGAACAGCTCAGACAATGTTCTGCCCCTGACAGCAATCGTACGAAAGTTATGTCCGACAAAAGCTGGTCACAGTCTCCCACTGATATCGTCAGATTGGCAATACATGCAGAGATATTATCTGTAGCTGACAAAGATTTTCTAACCTGTCCGATCGTCTAAACGACCAATCACCATGGCTCGAAAAATGTCGCGACACTCCACACAGGGCCCAAAAACCGAATTAATCGAAGATTAGTAAGGTCAAATCTTTGCGTCTATGGAAAGTGTAGTCTAAAAGTCTACCACCCAGCCGTATGGCTTCTGGACTCATTCTGCACCATGGTTGAACTGCAACTTACATTAGCCCACTGTTTTAATCACTGACCAACTCCTGTGGCCGACTTTCAATTATATTACTGTCAATAAATCCAAGATTTAACATTTTAGAAGAAATATTTATATATTATAATTTATTTTATTATATTTATTACTCCCACTGCCCCATCCCTATATAAATTCAACACACTCTAGAGATCTCTAGAATATATTGGGTCTTTCTAAATCCCTCGTCCTAAAAAAAAACAATAGCTGGCAGACACATGGCAGGGAGCACCCCACAGGCATTCAGCAATAAGTTACCAAAAATAAATTCCCCTTTCCCATGCCAAGCAATTATGCATGTTTGTGTGTGTGTTTAAAAAAAAAAAAGGCTTTTAAAGTTGTTATCTGACTGCAGTAATTGCCACTTTAAATTGATGCACGTCAACAGAAGCCAGATCCCTGGAGATTGTCACCTTACAGGCGAGCGTGGCAGGGTTCTGACAGAATTCCGGTGCATCTGAGAATACTCCAGTGTTTTTCCCAAGCAATGAAGCAAACAGCTGCAAGCTCCCACTTTCTTTCTCTCCTTCTTCTCATGATTTCATTCAACCCCACACGTCAGCCCCTGCTCAATACACATTCCTAGCTACAACTAGATATATATTTTACATGGAATCTGCGTTATTTAAAAACCCCTCTGCGGGTGCAAAGCCAGTGCCCGAGATAATAAAGAGAATTAAACACAATGCCGGGCCTGCGTTAAACATTACATTAGCCATAGTGGAGCAGGCTAAATAACTGTTGTGTTTAAATGGCGCTCTAAAAGGTATCAAGAGGCCTTTTGATATACATCTTAAAAGCATCATAATGAACAGGTTGGCTTTAGATACAGACACAAGCCGAGTGCTAAAATTCCGACTAGCAGACGTATCTTTTTTTTTTCTCCTGAACCTATAGCGTAAAAATGCATTCGATAAAAAAAAATATATCAACTCACCGAAAGGGCCCGGGAGGCTATGAAAATGCATCTGTGCTGTGGTGCCAGTTATTAGACAAGAAGCTTAAGGGTTTCTCTCCTTCTGGTCTTTTTAACTTGGCCCAGAATGCACTGCTTATAGGCGTCTGTGGGATGATACATCCTCAATTCATGACTTGGGCCAGTGGGCATTAAGTAAGTCCTTTCAATAGACACTGAAACCTCATTGATCCTACTTAAAAGCAAAACAGCTAACCCAACCTCTCTATCCCATCTGCTCCAGCCTGGCGCCTCCTATTCAGGCCAGAGAGAATCAATCGTCTCAGATATTCTAACCCAGCAAATAAAGACACTCTTTTAAGCAGAGCTGCATTAACACAGAGAAAAACAAGGGCAAAATGGGTTCAGATGAGGCATTTTACTCCTAGATGTCTTTAACAAAGCTGAATAAGGCCTTGCCTGACTTCCCATGTGCAAGACTTGATAAACTGAATGGGGAGCCACTCAATGATCAGCCAACGAGCTTTGATGAATAGTCAATAGACTTTCATTTGAGGGTGGGTTTAAAGGCTTAAGTGACCCTCCAGCTTGAGAGGGCGGACTGGCTAATGTCTACATTTCACCATTCTGTTCTCAGACCACTGGCTACCAATGGAGGCTTGGCACACTGGAAAACAATATAATATGGGAGAGCGAGAGCACAGAAAATTCCGGGCAATTTCCAGGCTTTCAAATTCAAATTTGTTGATATTTCTTTTGGTGTCACAAATTTTCCACCTAGCTGGAAGCCATTAGTGTTTCCCTAAAAGCGCCCCACTGACAAGGCACACCCACCTAATGTGGAAGCTGGGTGAATGGGTATGTGGTTTTCTTCAACCCTTGTTAGGCTTAATACTAGCTTGGCAATCAATTATATATGGTGCCTGGTACGTTGCATTAATTATTATTTCTGTTCAAGGACCAACAAAATGCTTAATAGATTCCCCGGGTAGTGTGATGTCATTAATTACAATCTATGCAATAGGTATTTACACAAATATATTGGACCTGAGACAATTTTATGGATAAAGTGCAGATAGTAGCCCGACAATGCACTGGGGGAATTCATATATGATACCAACATTACTTAAGGGGCGAATTTGCGCTATTTCAATTTGCCGAAAAATTTGCGAGACAGCGAAAAATTTGTGAACGGCGCCGGAATCTCATTTTGGACGCCGGCGTCCATTTTTTTGTGCCGGCATCCGTTTTTTGGACGCATTTTCACCAGCGGATTTTCGCGCCCGTATTGCGAATTTATTCGCCGGTGGCGAATTGTGCGAATTCCCTGCAAATTCACGCCTGCCGAATAATTTTGCATTCGGCCTCGTGTTTTTATATGGTCATGAAACTCCTCGGTAACTTATAATATCCTTATATTTTACAATATAAAAGGATAGTCGGAAGAAAGATGGTCGCATTGAAATGCACTATATCCATTGGCCATTCTGCTGAAAAGCCTTTGTTTTAATGTCAAGTCTCTCTTCATTGTGACGGATGGAGAGTTGGTTTTGTTAAAATGTAAGGGTGATTGCATATGCTTCAATGAACCTTCCCTCCTCTCATCACCGCAGAGACAAAACCCCTGTATCTGTGCTGCGAGCTGGCTGCCATCTGGCTACTTTCCTCCCAATGCTGGTCCCAGAGCTCACACTACTGGCATAAATGCTCCGCAGCTCTGCAGGGCTAGCCCTCAATTAACAATCTTACATCTTCTGCTTGTAGCCTTGTAACCATCAATGCTAATGAGAGCAGGGGAAGGAGGCAGCTTGTAGGACAATAGAGCTTCTCCAGATCTCATGCACATATGTGTCTTCTTGCTTGTTGGCCTACAACTCCTGGCATCCCCTGAGAGCTGCAGACTGGCGATAGGGCACAGAGAGTTTTATTTCAATAATCATGGGCTGATTGAATTAAACTAATGGGGTCCACGGAGGCTATTTGGCCCCAGGCCCTGCTAACACTAGGAGAGCCCTCTGATCAACACGGAAACAATGAGGTACACAGGAGCTGGCGTTTAACCTCTCACGCTGGATATCATTAATGCACCCCTTTTAGCACAAAGCTGTATTATATTTAAAGGAATTATTCAGTATAAAAATAAAAACTGCAAAATAAAAAATGTTTCTAATATATTTAAAAAATGTAATGTATAAAGGCTGGAGTGACTGATGTCTGACATAATAGCCAGAACACTACTTCCTGTTATTCAGCTCTCTTGTTTTCCTCTGATTGGTTACCAGGCAGTAACCAATCAGTGACTTGAGGGAGGGCTGTATCGGTCATAACTGTTTGCTTTGAATCGGAGCTGAATGCTGAGGATCAATTGCAAACTCACTGAACAGTTATGTCCAATATGCCTCCCCTTAAAGTCGCTGACTAACTCAGAGTTAGAGAGCTGAAAAACAGGAAGTTGTGTTCTGGCTATTGTGTTACACATCCAGCCTTTATAGATGACATTTTTGGCTAACTAACTATATTAGAGATATTTTTAATTTTGCACAGCTTATCTATTTACCCAGTATTTATTTTGACACTGAACTGTTCCTTTAAAGCCTTTGTAAAAGTTTATATTACATATTATTTTGTAGAAAATATTGAAATTGGTTATGTTTTAAGTAGTCATTTTTAATAGCAGGCACCGGGGATCACTTTAAATGAAGCAGTGAAATGCATATATGCAGTTGGTCATTTGCAAAAATGAACACGTCTTAAATTCCTCATATTCTCATAAACAGACCAATCCCTGGAAGTGAAGGCCTGATGGCAGATATAGAGCTGCTGTCTCTATTTCATTACACTACAGGACTGTATATATTACGTTTAAATATGAGTAATGAGCGAATGTGTGCCAGAGAATAGGTCTTTAGATTCATATGCAGTTAACATACACAAAGTGCGATTAATATCCCATAAATAGACCTCGCTCGGCAACTTGATGATTTTATACATTGACAGCGTGGCCTAAATTGCATTCAGTCCCGAACATTCAATTCCACAGGCTGCCGTCCTTCCAAAAAAAACCAACGGCTGGCATCCAGCTGCAGCCCCCTCTTTGCCTCCTGTATTATCTAAATGAACATGAATGTGGAGCAGTGGAATGCCTGGAATTTCTATGGAGTCCCTTTCCTCCGGGATCCACCAGGTGGAGCAAATAATCAGTGCTGTGAATCCCCCCCCACACCTTGGTCACAGCCAAGTGTTCTGATAAATCAGCCTCAGTGCTGTAGCTGGGCTTCCTGAAATGTCATCATCACCTAAAAAACCTAATCTAAAATCTAATCTAAACTATCATTTACATTAGTCCCTGTGCCAGTGGAGCTTACAATTTAAGTCCTTATCATATAATGCCCTAGAAAATAGTGGGGAAGTGAATATCTGTGTCTATCAAGTTACAATCTATCAACCATTTACAATCTCTCTATCATCTATTAATCTCACACTATCATTTATATCTCTATCGTTTCTATATTCTATGTACAGTATCTCTTCTATCAATCTATCTATCTTCTATCAATCTTCTATCTATCTATCTATCTATCTATCTATCTATCTATCATCCATCCATCCATCCATCCATCTATCTATCTATCTATCTATCTATCTATCTATCTATCTATCTATCTATCTATCTATCTTTCTATCTATCTATATATCAGTAGTGGATATTTACATATAACTATAGAATTCCATATTTCAGCAGTGGCAAGGGGGGACAGTAGTTAAGTTGAAGGGCTCTGGGTAAAAGACTGGCAGGAGCTGGGCATCCTCATTCAGAGTAGGAAATTCCCAGTGAGTGGGTTTTATAAAGAGCCTGGGCACGTGCCAAGGTAGGAGCTGCGCTGGCAGCCCAGGGGCTCAGACTGGATCTGTCAGTAACAGGGAGAGTGGCCCCGGCGGGCAGTTCCTGGCCCAGCCCTGCTGCACACAATGGGCCGGTGGAATGGAAGGAACCCAGGCTCAGCACAGATAGGCGGCTGTCAGGAACCGGCAGGATGTCTAAGCGGCAACAGCAGCTCCCTGCGGCCAGAGATACCACCGGTTCACACACCCTCACTCTCCGGGCTAATAAATACAAGGAAGCGGGGCTGTCGCTACCGAGCTGACCCCAGAGCTCAGGCTCCAATGTTCTCCCTATCAGTTTCCTCAAGCCCCAACAGCAGTAGCACATCCCCCCCGGCCTCCCTGATAACGCCTTGTGCTAGTTCCACTTCCACCTCAATCTGCAGCATTCCATGCACCCCCCCTGCCCTGCTGCTACTGAACTCAGGGTTACCAGGTCTAATTTTCAAAACCAGCCAAAGTCAGCTACAAAACCAGTCCAAAGCTAGCCAAGAGGCACTTCAACAGTAGCCCAAAAATAGCACAATCTGCTGAAAAAAAATTAATCAAATGAATTTATGTTAAAATACACCTTTTTAAAATTTCACTGATCCACAAATTTTCCCATGAAGCAAAATGGGACAGATTCACCCATCACTAGGGACGTAACTACAGAGTATAGGGGCCCCATAAGGCTCTAATACATATACAATGTCAATAAATATTGGTAAAACAGGTCAACCTATAAACATTTTGGTGGCCAGTAGATTTTTGCCCTAAAATTGTCTGAAATTGAGAAAAGTCACTGGAAAATGAGAGAATGGGATGGGAGACTGGGGTTAAGAGCCCCAAAATCTGGTAACTCCCGACTTCTACCCAATGCAGTCAAATTGCATGCTGGGAATTGTAGTCTTACATTAAAGCAGTTGTCAAATTTTTAAACAAAAACGACATTACCCTACATGCATTGAGAGATGCAGGCTTGGCATATTAGGACAAGAAGAAACTTTGGCTGGTTTCTAAAGTACAAACCAGCCAAAGGCCCAACAAGTAGCCCAAATCCATACCTTGGCTAGTTTGTACTTTCAACCCCCACCTGGGCTTTAAATTAGTAGCCCAATTTGTCTGAAAAACCTCCAAACTCGCGATTCAAGTTTTGCGTGGAAAACCTCCAACCTGGTAACCCTGATTGAACTCTTCCACCATGGCACACAATTAAAGGGGACATTCACCCAGTCTATATTTGCTGTTTTAGGGTGACTAAAACTACTGTTATAATTACTTATTGTTACATATCCTTCTATTCTGGACCCTCCTTTTCATATTCCAGTTTCTTGTTGAAACCATCACCTAGCTGCTAGGGTAATTAGTACCATAGCAACCAGATAGCTGTTAAAATTACAAGCTAGAGAGCTGCTGAACAAAAAGCTTAATTATTAAAAAAAACACAAATAATAGAGTATGATGACCTGTTGCAAATTGAATACCACGCTCTACATCATACTAAAAGTTAATTTAAATGTGAACAACCCATTTAAATGATGGAATGGAAGCCACCATAAGAGATATGATGATGACGATGATCAGGTCCTGACTTGGATTCACAATAAGTCCTGCATTTCTGGTACACAGAGGCCCAAGCAGCCCCCACCACCCCAATAATTAGTGACTGTCTATGGCACCTTACAGTAGTCCCTCTGGCATTTGCCAGAACCCACAGATTGCCAGTCCGGGCCTGATGATGATGGGAATGTGGCCAATGATCTAAGGTTAGTGAGTATGGCAGCCAGGCGACACTGGACAGAGGGGGAGGCAGAATAAAAAGCTTAATAATTAGTAAGTAGTAGTAAAGGTAAAGTAAAGAGATCACTGATAATATTAGATTTATGGTTAGGATGGGCTTTCCCTTTTGATAACCAGGTTCTCCATTGGCACAGGAGCCCAGGGCACAAATCCAATCAGCCAGGGTGTTTCCTAGTGCAACCGGAATGGGAAATGGGAATAATTGAGCTGTGCCACTTCAGCACTACAATGACAATGACATGGCTGAAACATTTGCTCTTAAATCCCAGCCTATTGGGAGGGCAGTAGAACTTGTACTGTATAGCCACATGTAAGACAAAGCATTTGCAAATGAAACCATTCTATGTGAGCTTAAAGGGGTTCAACTTGAAATAAACTTTGTGTATGTTATTGAATGGCTAATTCCAAGCAACTTTTCAACTAATCTTCGTTTTTCTTTTTTATAGATTTAAAATGATTTTCCTTTTCTTTCCAGCTTTCAAATGGGGATCCCTGTGCCCATCTAAAAAAATCAAATGTTCTATAAGGCTACAAATGTATTGTTGTTGCTTTTTATTTATTAGTCATTTGTCTACAAAAGCCCTCTCCTATACATATTCCATTCAAATCAGTGCATGGTTGTTAGGGTTATTTGGATCCTCGCAACCGGATGGCTGAAATTGCAAACTGGAGAACCGCTGAATAAAAAGCTAAATAACTCAAAAAACCACAAATAATAAAAAAAATGAAAACCAACTGCAAATTGTCTCAGAATATCTCTCTCTCTACATCAGTGATCCCCAACTTTTTGAACCTGTGAGCAACATTCAGAATAAATAGGAGTTGGGGAGAAACACTAGCATGAAAAATGATCTGGGACTGCCAAATAAGGGCTATGATTGGCCATTTGGTAGCTCTTATGTGGGTTGTCAACCTACATATAGTCTCTGTTTGGCAGTGCAGCTGGTTTTTATACAACCAAAACTTGCCTCCAAGTCTGGAATTCAGAAACAAGCACCTGCTTTGAGACCACTGGGAGCAACATCCAAGGGGTTGGAGAGCAACATGTTGCTCACGAGCTACTGGTTGGGGATCACTGCTCTACATCATACTAAAAGTTAATTTCAAGATGAACAACCCCTTTAAGGTCCAGATGAGCTGCAGTAATAGGTGTTTCCAATTGAAGTTGTTAATGAGGTGAAGTTAAAACTTCATGAAAAAATCGTGCATTCAAACGTTTTCACAAAAAAAAGTGAAAATCGTAAATTGACTTTTTGCGGGAGATTCGCGAATTTATTCGCTGGCAGTGAAACACGGAAATTGGTCGCAAATTCGTGCCAGGTGAATTTATTTGCCCATCACTACTGGGCAGTATGTCTTTTAGTGTCTGCCTCTAAAAAAGGTGCAACCCCATGTGGTGCCACCGAGGTCGAGAAACGCATTATTTCCCTGATCATGAAGCAGATTTATGAATCATATGAAACGCCAGCCTCATACATTGCCTTTATGTGCTGCGCCGGTGACAGAGCGTCCAGCACGGGATCCATTTGTACTACCCCGGCAGCTCTGTGATGTAAACGGTAACAACGCAAGACAAATCGCCCCTATCCATTTTATCAGGAAATATATATAATATAATGGAATTAGTGAACTTTAGCACTGGCACATCACATTGCAATTCTTCACCATAACCCAGTAAAAAAAAAAAATAAAAGCTTTGTAAACAGGAAATTGGCTAATAGATTGTGTGTGTTAGTTTATTTTCCCTTTAATCCCATCCTATAATCATTTGCCGTAATGCAAAATCCATTCCCTTTACATCTCGGAGATCATTGAATATAATACGGGCTGGTACAGACACGGCGACCAACGGAGAGGGAAACACAAAGGCAAATCCTGCTTGTCTGTGTTCAACACAAAGCACATTAAATGAAAACAACTGGCGTACGGCCAAATTCCTATAGAGCCGAAGAGATTCAAATAAATTGATTTCACGCATCACACTAACCCCGGATCAGGCGAGTACTGCGGCACGACTCTCCCAGCGCTGTGTGGGGTACAGCCCATTAATGCCGGAGGAGGCTGCTGCTCCATCAAGGGGGGGAAAAAAAGATAAATCCGCCTTTGAATGCTAACTTTATTTGCAAGGGGTCGATAGAGAATTGCCAGTGCGATGCAGGAAATGGATCACATTATTATTAATATCCTTCATTTTTATAGTACTAACATATTCAGCAGAGCTTATACATCATTCCTATCACTCCCTGTCCCAGTGGAGCTTACAATCTAAGTCCCCATACACAGCAGTGCCAGGAGTCAAATAACCTAAGGCAGGTTAGACATTGCTGAAGAAGCGACTGAATATCTTACACAGTTGTCCCCATGCAGGGTCACATGTAGGGTAAATAGCAACCTATGCTCAATATAGCCTTGGGCAAAATTGAAAAACAGTGCACAATATTCAGATACAGTCTCTTTCATTGTATATGAAGGAGCTAATATTGAAATACAGGTACTGTATGACATTCCTTATCGGGAAAACCATTATCCAGAAAGCTCCAAATTATGGAAAGGCCATCTCCCCTAGACTCCATTTTACCCAAATAATTAATAATTTTAAAAATGATTCTGTAATAATAAAACAGTACCTTGTACTTGATCCAAACTAAGATATAAATAATTCTTATTAGAAGCAAAACCAACCTATGGGGTTTATTTAATGTTAAAATCTAGTAGACTTAAGGTATGAAGATCCAAATCATGGAAAGATCCGTTATCTGGAAAACCACAGGTCCTGAGCCTTCTGGATAACAGGTCCCACACCTGTATATACCGTATTTACAAACAGTCATTTAAGTGCTCCCCCTTCAACACAATTCCTGCATGACTGCACAGGTAACCCAAGTCAGGTCCTTGTTGCCCCCAATAAGGGGCTCTTAACATGTTCGGGAACACAGCATGGCAAAATTAAATTCAGTTAAAGGACAAGGAAAGTTAAACTAAAGAAGTAGGCTAGAAATGTTGTACATTATGTTTTGAGCTTCTGTACCAGCCCTAGACAGTCAAAGCCCTTTAGCAGTAAAGATCTGTGTCTCTAAAGATGCCCCAGTAGCTCCCCATCTTCTTTCTGCACATGCTCCATGCTTTTGTCAGTTACTGAGCTTAGGGATCTACTCAAAATATACAATACACATAGAATAGAAATGTCACAATATAAGGCTGATTAGTAATTACTAATATAATTACTACATGGCAGCACAGAAACCAGTGCAATTAGCATCAGAATTCAATAATCAGCCCTGTAGCATCAGCTTATATTACAGACCAACCTCATTTTCTGCTGGATAATTAGTGACGACCCCTAAGCTTAGCTTCTCAACAGCTGCTCAGAGCCCACTGAGCATGTGAGTGTCACAGACACTTTCCAAGATGGTGACCCCCTGTGACAAGTTTGAAGTCCTGGATCATTGCTGCTATTGACAAGCTGAAACTTAAGGCTGGTGCAATAAGTTCAGTATATAAAACATTGCATTTTTAGCCCTATTCATTTTAAGGGTTTAGTTCTCCTTTAAATAATTTCAAATGTACTCACAATTTGAATGGAAGGTTATTTATGAATACATTTGATCAAATAAGAATGACACAAAAATTCTATTTGTATTTGAATCGAATACGAACGAAACTCAAAGGCTATTAACATCTTCAAATGGGTCAACGAGGAAACATAACACGGTGGGGCCCATTCAGTGAAGGAATAGAAGAAAAAATACTTAAAATTTCAAAGTTTTTTTTGGGCTACTTCGACCATCGAATGGGCTACTTCAACCTTCGACTACGACTTCGACTTCGAATCGAATGATTCGAACTAAAAATCATTCGACTAATCGACCATTCGATAGTCGAAGTACTGTCTCTTTAAGAAAAAACTTTGACCCCCTAGTTCGCCACCTAAAAGCTACCGAAGTCAATGTTAGCCTATGGGGAAGGTCCCCATAGGCTTGGCTATCTTTTTTTGGTCAAAGGATAATCCTTCGATCGATGGATTAAAATCCTTCGAATTGTTCGATTCGAAGGATTTAATCGTTCGATCGAACGATTATTCCTTCGAACGTTCGATCGAACTATTTGCGCAAAATCCTTTGACTTTGTTATTCAAAGTCTAAGGATTTTAATTCCCCAGTCGAATATCGAGGGTTAATTGACCCTCGATATTCGACCCTTAATACATCTGCCCATAATCTCCCCGGATCTGCCTGTGTGCCCTGACCATGGACGTTTTTTCTTATGGCGACTTTTTTTCTCAAAATGCATTCAAGTCAATGGGTGTTTCTTCTTATGGTGATTTTTTTTCTCCAAATGTATTAAAGTCAATGGGTGTTTTTTCTTATGTGTGTTTTTTTTTCCAGTGGCGAATCCATGGCTAGCGAATAAATTGCTCATCACTACTTGAATGCAGATGGAGTGGAAGGGGCAGTTTACAAGGGAATATTGGCAGACTAAAGAGTATTGCTATGCGCACCAATACTACTTGGCTCAGCTTTGTCTAAAACTGTTATTATTATTATTATTTATTGTACCATGCCACCAGCCCACCCAAATAAACCTGATTCCCTAGTTAACAGCCCTGGAATCCCAGGCAGAGACACTGGCTGCTCAGTTAAGGCTGAAACAGTAAGCTGGGTCAACACTACCTTTATAGAAGCAAGTCAACCAATTAGAAATTAATTCCTTATTTAGATAAATCCATAACAAAAATATGGTACAGAATTATACTGGATAAAAATCTACAGTGTTTAATTAGATGCATTATTGGAATTGGGAATATTATTAAAAATAGCCTCTATAAATACACATGTAGGCGCAAATGGTTTCCAAATAGCTTCTGCACTGTAAAAACTTTTATTTTCTTCAATTTTAGCCAAAACACATAATAGCCCTTGGAAAGACGATACAGAAAGCTTTCAGGTCCTCACAGGGGATTCTTCAGATGTTATCTTTATCCATAGCAAATCACTGTGGCTGCCTGCAAATAAACACAGTTCCAGGCAAGAGAGCAACATCAGCCAGAATAAATGGCTTTTTACATGTCTTTATGTGTCATGTCACTGAGCCATGTATTTAGGACACGAGACGAGACTCGCTCCAGGAATATCAAGCACTTGCCCAAGCCCACTCAGTACTCCTTTCAAAGGTGTAAGTAACTATAAAATGTATCTAATGAATTAATACAAAACTAAATTATAATCTAAATGTATAACCCCCCCCCAAATGCATATACTGTATGTATTAAAAAATTCTTAACTGATACCAATGGACTTGGCTGCAAGTAAAGCCGAAAACTAAAGAGGAATGCTGTTCTTGATAAAAATAACTAGTATCAATGTAAAATTATAAATTAAATCTTTTACTTATCCATCAAATGAGCACCGTTTAAGACGACAGATGATAAAATATAGATTTTGTAATTAAAACAGCTGACAAATGATGTTTTCAGCTAAAGTCCTATTTATGGGGCTCATACTGTGCACAGGTGCACCGCGCTCTATTTGAGCATCAACCAACAATGTGCAGTGGTGGTAGAGCATAAATAAAGATTAAAATACCCACGTGCTCTGTCTTTACTGTGATAAATTACATCACTGATTAAACTAATGACATCATGCATTGCATAACATTCCCCCTGATTAAAATTCCTGTGCTGTTATTTATGTGCATAAGCTTGGGGCCCCTTTCCCATTAATAAAAGTTGTTATGACTGTTGCAATCAGGGATAGCTGCAAAAACAGTGCATGTTGGCGGGGCACATTCACATCTGTTTACAGGTTATTCATCTTCGGGTTTCTTACCTTTAGTATCTGATATACTGGAATATTCCCGATGGGAAAGGTGAGTCTGTGGCATTCCTTCCACCACTGAGCTACTACTCCCAATATAGTTGTGTATATTTAGCAACTGGCAGAATGCAGAGGATGCTAGTGTAAATGGAAGGTAGGTTCCACTGTATCATTGATTGTTCTATGGGTATTAATATTCTCAAATATGTATAAACATAAATACTTTGCCAGTAGAATAACTCACCAAATTAAATAGGTGGCCCAGGTACTCCTGCCCCAGGCCCTCAGCTCAAGGGAGCGGACAATCCGTATGTAGAGAAACAAAATGTTGGAGCAAGGCACTCAAGTAGCATAGATCAGACCATTAATGGGTAAAAATAGAAATATTTTATTTGTATAAACAACTCATGCTTAACGCGTTTCGTGTCACAAGGACACTTAGTCATAGGCTTAGCCCATTATTGGTCTGATCTATGCGTGACCTACTTGAGTGCCTTGCTCCAACATTTTGTTTCTCTATTAATATTTTCAACAAATCTTCCTCTAAGCCAATTTAGGCCTCCAGGCCTTTCTGTAAGGGAAATTGGCAGTCACCCATTTTTCTCTAACATGGCATCAGATTACCCCCTTAATCAGGGTCCTGGACCCTTTAGATGAACACTGACAATAAAACCTGCAGACGTGGCCCCTCCAGACCAAGTTGGCATCTTATTGGTCACTGGAACAGGTTTAGAACAGGCGCACACCCTCAACAACCCATAAGTATTGCAGCCAGTGCTCAGTAATGGAGGATTCGGCAACCTCCTAAATATCCAATAGATCAAAGATACCGCCACTCAAGGCTTTTGCTTGCAGGGCAACCCTAATAATTAAAGCAAGGGTTTCCCTGCAAGCAAAAGCCTTGAGTGGCGGTATCTTTGATCTATTGGCATCTTATTGGACCATAGATCCCTACAGACAGCCTACCTGACAGATATCAGCTTTAAACACTGATGTGGTCCTCTCAGCAAGAATCTGCATAGGCTTGTGTTTGGACCTGTTCAGGAACAATTAGATAAGCTTGATTAGTCTCTTTGCGTGGGGGCCAAATTGCCCAACAATCTCCTCGTCTGGGAACTTAACCATTCAAGTGGATGTAAAAGCGTGTGGTTATGTACACTCTATTCTTATCTGTTTCTACCTGATCATGCCCCCAGAACATGGTTTCTTGTAAGCAGATTATAAGGAGGACTGCTCTAGGCAATAAGGAGTGCTTTGGGCTGCCAGCTTAATACAGAGGTAATACAGTAGGCAGCTTGCAGCTTCATAAAAGCAGAATGAATTTGATGATATATCCAGTTCTCAGTATATCTATTAGACAAATATAATGGGGTACATTGTTAAAAGATTGCAGAGTGGGCCTTTAACACTAAAGACTTGAGTGGGTTTTAAAGTGAAGTTTGAATGCATGCAGTCCTGAGATATCCACTGATTGGAGAAAGATGGCGGGTCGGGTGTGTGATCATGTTGGTTCCATTACATTCGCTCTCGATGAAGCCTTTTTCAAACCCCTTGCTATTTTACGATTGTGCTCAGAATGCACAGAGGGGTTTGTGCAAACGTTCAAAGTGTTGGAGACATTATTTCAAGTGGAAAGTTTTCTCCCTGCTTGATACATACACATCGTGGCTTTGTTATTACAGCTGCAAGAGCATTTCAGAGAGGTAATAACATTTCACAGACTTTTGGCACGTGCGGCTCACTCTAAAAGGGGGGTTCCACTTTGCTTTGTGTGGGGGGTATTATTATAGATATATATGTGAGAGTGTATGTGTGTGCCACCGAGTAACTAGATGTTACTGGGCCCCAAATCAAATTAATTTTAGGGTCCCCAGCATATCCAGAGGTTGTCCTGTTTTACTAATAGATGTTGAAATTGAGCATTATTTGGGCCTCATGGAGCCCCCTATACTTCATGGGTCCCCCTGCAGCTGCAGGGTCTGCTTCCTCTCTAAGATCGCCCATGGAGGCAGCACATTAGTTTCTTTATAGATTCAGCAGTATCTAAATCACAATTACATATACTTTTGGTATATTTTTGGATACAGGCATTTTTTACTATGGAATTCCATTAGTTGTTCTGCAAGATTAAATCATCATGTGCTGCCTCTTCACTGATTTGTATGAATTTATATTATATATATGACCCCCACTACTGCTAAAGATGGCCTTGCTTCATGTGTAAGTGTCACCAGCTAATGCAAAAATAAAGCCAATAAGGTCTATGGAACACATAATCAGCATGTTGCTTCTATCTAATATCACTAGCTCTGAGAGATGATTTACAGGGGTTAACCGCGGCACCAGTCCCTGCTGGCTAATTCGTGATCATTTGCATTGGATCATAGGAAATGTATGGGCTGCACCTGTGTCATAAAAGATTGATAAAGAATGGCACATAGCAAACAGTAATACAAGTGACTTCCAAACACATCCTTAACCCCCCTCCCTCCCTTTCCCCCAACAGAACATATTTCAGGATATGCTCCCAGGAGCGCAGGTGAGTGGATAAGTGGATGAGTCATTGAACCAGATGCACCTGGGCTGCTGATAAATCCACCAGTGTGTACATGGCCTGAAATTGCACTCTATTGTGGGGAAAGAAGAAGCGAGGGTTTAATAAGATACGGCCTCAACACAAAGAGATTTTTTTTTCTCTTATTCATTTTTTCTGTACTGTGAAAATTCTTTTTTCTAGAGACAAAAAAATAAAAAAAAAACATCCCTTACCTAAGCAATTTATTTTACATGTCATCTGCCATGTTGATTCAAAACTGAAAGGGTTTCTTAACCTCTTTCTCAGGGCACTCCTATTACATCAGGACATTATTGAATTAGAGAGGATACAGAGAAGGGCAACTAAGCTGGTAAAAGGTATGGAAAATCTTAGCTATGAGGAAAGACTGACCAAGTTGGGGTTCTTCATGCTGAAGAGGAGCTTAAGGGGTGATATGATAACTATGTATAAATATTTAAGGGGTCATATAAGAAGGTGTTGGATGGCTTTTAAGCAAGTGATGGAATACAGGGCTATGGAAGATTGCTCATAGTACAAGTTGATCCAGGGACTGGTCCAATTGCCATCTTTGAGTCAGGAAGGAATTTTTCCCCCTCTGAGGCAAATTGGAGAGGCTTCACATAGGTTTTTTTGTCTTCCTTTGGATTAACTGGCAGTTAGGCAGTTTATATAGAGAGTTAAAAGGTTGAACTTGATGGACGTGTGTCTTTTTTCAACCTAACTTACTGTGTTACTATGTTACAGCTTGGAATTGGTTTTGTGACCCAGAAATTTGTTCACAACCAGGTGTGTTGCTTGTTCTGATGACCATTTCTCTAGTATATAAGATCAAGATGACTCACCCTAAATATTATTGAGATCTATTTCTGGGTCCTCACCCAAAGGTTAGGAATCCCTTCTGTAATACTAGGAGGTACCTATGTATGTCTGTGTTTCTATTTGTGTGCGAGTATGGTGATCATAGTCACAGCCACCCTAGGTGCCCCTAGTAATCAGAGTTTCCAAAGTTTCCAGAGAGATGCTAAGCTTAATAAAGATCTCCCTGTTGGAAAGTCAGCAGACGTTACATGATGTGATTAAATGACGTACATATGAAATGTAAATTATACCCAGGATTGGACAGGCTTGCCAGGAATCACCCAATAGGCCCAGAACCTAGATGGCCCTCCGGTAGGAAAGTGTCCATCAACCCTTTCTCATTTCAGTCACCAACCTATGGTTTGTCAGGGGACCCCAGATATCTGGTCACCCCTAGCACCCAACAAGTATATCTCATTGTGTTTGCACTCCAGCTGTTCATTATTTTGTGTGCAGTCTGTTTATGTATACAGTACATCATCTCAGCATTCTTTGTAGCTGCTCTGTGATGCTTGCAACCCTATCCGCGTCTGTTTCGCAGCCAGCCGACAATAAAGGGGGGAAAACCCCAGCTTGCTATAACTCAAATGCACAATGTCACAATCTGTGACTCTGGAAATGGACTAATATAAAGGAAGAAGCAGAAAAAAAATCTGAGCATGTTGCATCGCCATGGAAATTGCCAAAAACATATATTCCCAAACAAATATTACTTTTTCTCAATGGTATGAGGCAATGAAAACCACATGTGTAAATGCGAAATCCGTGCAGTAGTTCAAGCTGCAACTAATAGAAAATACAGAAAGTCGACCCTGCCTTAAAAAGGATTCTTGTTACAGAAATATAATGTGAAAACCAGATGCAGCCAGAGAGCCTTAATCACAGATGGGAATGTAATCACTGGCACAGAGAATTCTTTTTTGATCAGCCCTAACCATATGCGAAATGTATATCTTTTCCTTAGGAATTCAATAACTGGGGGGAAACTTTTCAGTTCACCTTCTTTCTGTGACATTATTTTTATCTCCTTCTCTCCACCCTGCGAGTGTGGCCTCGGCATTGGTGGAAAGGAGTCATCGCTCTTGGAAAATCATTTTTATATCACTTTATTTTTCAAGATGTAATAGGATGCAAACCATATTCTTATAGGAGTGAACCACATAAGAAAGCGATGGCACTTATCCATTACAGGAATTCCTTCATGGAATAAGCATGGTTCCCATAGCCTGGCCCCATTACTTTTAAGATGGTAAAGGCTGATACAAGCTGGTGAAAATCAATAAAACCCTAGAGAAAGGTGTGGAGAACTCTACAATGTTGTCAGGGTAGGCACAGTCTGACTATTTCTACCAAATCTGGGTCACCTTATAGAAAATGGTTTAAGCAGAGCATCCTCTGATACTATCTGATCTCAAGCTGGCCATGCACTATAAGATCTTTCCCCAATATGCCCACCAACACAGGGCTACATTATGAATGATCGGATTACAACGAGGAGCAATTGGCTCAGAAGGGTCGATCACCTGAAAAATTAAACCTTGATATCGTGGCCAGATATCGATATAGAAGACCCAGCCGGAAGCCCCCATACATGGGCAGCTTTAATCTGTCCATGTATGGCCACCTTCATTCTGTTTGAGCAAACTGCAAATGTCATCTGACAATGAATTCTCCATGGGTAGATGGAGGATCAGCAGATGAGGAACTGCAGCTCCTACTCCCTTGCTGCCAGATCTGCTTTTTCAGGCCATCAGTCCAAATTCATGGAATAATGACCACGTTCAAAGACGGCCATATCTCACAAAAGTGGTCCATCCAGTCCAGAAGCCAACTGGTCAGTTCAGCTTGAATATGTCCACCTTAAGGCAAGGTGACAATGGTTTAGATCACAACAGTTGGTCAACTGCATCTCCCATGATCAACCAATAGAAGAAATGTCTAGTTCAATAATAGCTGGGGATCTTTAGGTCACTTTGTAAATAAGGGGATTGCAAAGAAGCTATTTACCACTAAGCCTTGCCACCACTAAAGGCATCCTAAAAGCTTATTACATAGAAGACATTTGCTCTTGGCCACAAACTTCACAGGGGGGCCTATGGAGAAATAAATATTGATAAATATACAAAGAACATAATCATTCAAACTAGTTATTTTAGGCAACTCTCCTAATTCCACCAAACAAAATGCTTAGTTTGCCCTCAATCAAAGCAGGAAATATGGCATCTCACAGTGGTGGACCTCAATGCAAACATGAAAAGAAGGAAAGAAAATATAGGCGGCAAACATAACCAATAAATAATGTCTATTTTGAATGAAAAAAAACTGATTTTGTTGTTTCCTTCACCGCTGCAAAATGGAAAAGGGACTAATACCAGGCTCCACACATATATACTATGTTGTAATACCAGCAGGAAGGGCATGCAGCCCAGTATCTGCCAGTCTGACCTCATCTGGCACTAGATTGATGCATACTTCAGTATTCTGGCTGTAATAGTCTGCAGCTGGACTGGAAATCCCCTCTCTCTGGTGGTATGGGGGTAGCCCAGCATTAGCTCAGTCACCTCCAGATATGTATATCCACTACTGTACTACTATAGTGCTGCTTCTTCTCCATAGCTTTTATAGGCACTGAGTGGCAGTACAGCAGCAGAAGTGCCGAGCACCACATTCCTTAGAAATGTATAGTTAACCTTAATCATTACACCGCTTTATCTGTTGATCATTATACAGAGCCCAGCTTCTTTATTTATAGCAGCATGCTCATCATAAACACTTTTCATGAGAAGAACATACTCATCATTAGTGCACTTGTGCCATAAGAATAAACACATCATTGCATGTGCTCTTTCCTTACAACCAACATCTCACTGTGGACGTACATATGAAATGTAAATTATATCCTGTATTGGACAAACTTGCAAGGACACCAGGGAATCACCCAATGGGCCTAGAACCTAGAGGGCCCTCCAGTAGGAAAGTGGGGTCCAGTTAGTGCAGGAATTCCAGGCGCCCCATCTGAAGGCAACTGTATAAATCAAGAATGTCTAGGCCTTTCATTATACTGAAAACCTTAGGCCTACAGGGCCTGCTGTACAAAAGCAGCCAATCAAATTAATGCTTTCATTTCTAAATTGTAGCAGACTGCCCTAATATTGCCAATGGGAAGATCATTGGTGCAATGTTGATAAATGAATCAACTCTTCTGACTTATCACGCGTATGCAAAGAACAGCGGCTTCCACAGAGGCGGCAACTTACGAGTTACAGGATAACCACAAGCGCAGGGCCTCGTTATTTTATTATTCTTACTCTACATCCTGTATGCTATATCATCAACTTTACCTATGGGCAGCATCGAGCTGATTGTTAAAAATAAACGCTTTACAAAATCAAGATGCAAAGGAAACATAATGGCCCTTCACCATTAATGCTTAATAACTAGCCACAATATGCATACTTTAACTAGAAATTATGATGAATAAATGATGAGGGATCCTTTCAGATGTCACAGTGATCTATGTGTTTAATTCCTGCCGCAGCGCAGGGGAGACAGACTGTGTTATGCTTAACTCTTTCCGGGTTGGAAGCACAAAGGGTTAAACAAAGTGACCCTGGACAAATTGGGGTGCGCAGGTAAAAAAAGAATAGGAAGAAGCAAACACCATGAAAGCTATTGCTTTGTGTATATTTTTTTTCCTTCTCTTTTTCATCTGATTTCATCTGCAATAGACTGTCCCTAGAGGATGAAGGAAGGGAAAGCCAATTATATCCAGAGGCAGGTTTCTCCAAAATGAAGGCATCTGTTCCGTGCCAATGACTTCCACATGGAAGGGGGGAGAAGGGAACTTTGACAGTGTCTGTGTTCATGGTTGAAAGTTCCGCATCTTAGGGTGCATTGTAAGTGCCAGCTGCAAATATGATTTGGTCTGTGTTTCTGTCAGCTGATCCAACAGCGCAGCAGAAATATATATGTCTCCTTCCTGCACCGCCAGTGCCTTTTACCGAAAGGCAACTTCTTCCAGCTGGGCCTCCCTTCAAATCATTGAGGAATTGTATAATACTAGAAAATGACCTGTTCTGTGATGCAAGCAATAGAAAGGCCTGCTGGGAGTACATATGGACGGCTCTGTTCCACCATATGGAAAAATGAAATGTAAGAGTCTAACTCTATAAAAACCTGATGGCAAAGCCTGATATGATCCAAGAGTTTTAACGGGAATGTTTAAGGGCGCAGGGCATTCCCCTTGTTCTGTTCTCTTTTAGAGGCACACAGCTTTTTATTTCATAATAATTTCTTTACAGTAAAAGGGAACGCCAGCTCTGATAATTTGCCATAATGGTTCATGGTTATTTGGTGTAAATGGAGCAGCCCAGAGGCTACAAAGGCCTTTACATACTAACCACACACCTTGGGGAATATCTGGTTGTGACATCGAACTGGGTCGCAATTTCCCATAGAAATTAGCATTTTGTAAAAGGGGCTTTACTTGAGCCTATTTCATGCTTTCTTTAATCTGCAGAGTACAGCTTAAGTGATGGTTATTTAAAACTGCATACTTTTTAACCAACCTGATATAGGTTGTGGACATAAACGGTGGGGCTTACTAGTATGTGGATGGGGCAGATAAAAGGGAATCTTGGCAGCTGGGGTAGTTGGGGTGGAGCACGGGACTGGTCTATTATATCCCGATTTTAATTTTTAAACATCCTACTGAATTCTATAAATAATGAATCCAGTACTGCACAGATCAATGCACTGGCCTTTCATCATAAGAGACTTCAGTTATTGGCACAGTTATGTATCTATTTTAAGGACTGGGACTGGAAAGGCATAGTTGCTCCAGCAGAAATTGATTACAAAAAAAAAATCAATTGATCACAATATATCCAATTTTAGTGCTGTACTTGCCAAGATAGGTCCTATATAATCGTAAGGTGCCCCATCAGCATGGGTGACAGCCACTGAGCCACTTTAAAATACCAACTGCCATATTCAAATTGCCAGAAACCACTTGGTCCAACATTTTCAGGTCATCACCATAGCAGGCAATGGGGAAGGACTCCAGTACCTGCTTATAGGGTTCAAAGACCACTAAGCACAAAATCATCATTTTGATATATTCTGGCACACAAATGTAGAACATATGAACATATGTACTAAAGTAAACAAGTAGAGCTTACAACAGGAATCACTGAGCAGTGGTTATGAGCAGAAAATTAAAGCAAAGAGCTGATTGTGTAGCATTTGAACTTGTTCCGTTGAGAACTTGTTTTCATAAATGAGCCTCTTTAATTCTTCTGCCATTATATAAGTTGCTCCATGCTGCAGCACACGTATTGAAATTACAGTAAAACAGGAGAATATGGGTTTGGGTCACTTTGGAAAAAGCTAATTTAACAAACAAAAAAAAAAGGTACACATGGTTTAAGTGCTTAAAAGTACAGTATGGGATTGCACTGGGTGTGCATTACAAAGGACTCCAGGTCAGAACTTCAATCGAATAAAAAGACAAAGGGGATCACAGTTCCATTGTTTGAGCATCGCCGTAGGCTAGTGCTGGGGTGAGTGCAAGGTTCCAATGAGCTTCACTGGGTAGGCATTAGCTTCACATCACGAGTTACTATAACAGAAATGTTTACTAAATACCATGCCTTTGTGTGCCTTTTATCTAATGAGTCCAGCACCTTGAGCCTCCATTGGCTTCCATCCAAAATGTAATTAGTGTTTCCCACTGATAAGAACTTTTAATTGCCACAAAGTTGCAATATCCTGATAACTCTACTATTTTTTTTTTTAATTCTCACCTCCTAAAATAGACCAATGACCTAAGGGCTTTTCCTACAGTGGAACCTGAGAACAGGAGCCTCAGCTGGTAAATACTGTGTTTGATAATACAATAGTAGCAAGTGCCGTATTATTCCTGTTCACCTCGGTCAGACGCTGCACTATCCCATCCAGAATAAAATGGCTTGTGCGACAATAGGGTTTTGATCCATTACCACTATCAGCAGGCTCAGCACAAACCGGGATGAGTCCAAGACTCTTCCAGCAGCAGATGGACGGCACTGCATGCAAAGCACAAAGTGACATATCGACTACAGAACATCACAACATAAAACTTATCCTGTAGTTTAACCTCAGGAGCCCCCAAGCATCTAGATAATCATCATGTGTAATCCAGACCATTCTGATGCATCAATTACTCTTGTTTACACCACCGCTGTACATTTAAAAAACAACCAAATCCATCTAAAACATTTTTAGCAATAAACATATGCCAATGGGTATTACTGATACATTTCTCATATGCCCCATTCCCATGCAATTACATTTACATTCAGAATGTTCAGCCACCTTTTCTAGCCCCTTCCCTGTGTAGGGAGCCATGGCCCCTGTCCGTATGCCAAGCTGCAGAAATTAACTGGGAAAAGACCTTTAGAGCAGAGACACACGCTCAGATTCAGGGAGATTAGTCGCCTGGCGAGAAATCTCCTTTTCTTTGGGCTACTAATCTCCCTGATTAGCCTTACCGCTGGCTAGAATGTAAATCGCTGGCGGGATGGCAGTCGGAGCACTCCATTTTCTGAAGTTGCCTCACGAGGAAAGTTCGGGTGACTTCGGAAAATGAATCACTCCGAGTGCCATCTCGTCGGCGATTTACGTTCGAGCCGGACGACTAATCTCCCTGAATCTGACCAAGTGTCTCTGCCCTTAGGCATGTTGCATTTTCTCCATTGGCAGAGTATCCTCCAATCCCCAAAACATAATTTTACTGGCTTAAATCCGCCATCTGTGACCAAGGCTTATATAGATCCAGTGCCACCCTAAACACCAGACCTTACAGCGTCTGTAAGTGTTCCCAAGTGGCTGGGTGGGGGTATTTTTTTATTAAAAATGTATTCAATTATATAGGCATCTGAGCCCGCCAAAGAAGAAAAATGGCACTCACAAATCCCACAAACTGGCTTGTAAAATAACTGAGAACTTTATTTAGGCCACAAAATAGATTAATACATAGCCTTACGCATTCCGTTCCAGTAAGCACTTAATCATAGGCTGTACAAGAACACATATTGATATACCAGCTACAGTATATACCCTAAACCCACCAATCACCAAAATACATTCATTAACCAATAGAGTAAAAAAAGGGGAAGAGCATTTAAAACAATATGCAAATGAGAGGACAACAATCCAAAGGCATCTAAGGGAACATTGTAGATGATTCCCAATTGACAACTTATTGTAAAGAAATAAGAAATGTTAGAGAAAAATGAAAATATACACACAATAAAGGAAAAAAAGTATATAGATATATATATATATATATATATATATATATATATATATTATTCCAAAAAGTAATTTAAGGGCCATTCAAAATGACAAAATATCACCTTTATTGTAGTCACATAAATTATTCATAATAGCCCACCCCCTGCCCAAAAGCTGACGCCCTAGGCACAAGCTTACATATAAATATAATACCGCCCAACTGTCCTGTTTTGAGAAGGACAGTCCCGATTTTGACAGCTCAACCCGCTGTCCCGGCTTGTTAATGAAATCTCCAGATTTTCTCTTTGATCTTCTGCCATGAACAGCCCGAAAAAGATACAAAGTTTCTATCTCAATTGGCTTTTGACAGAGAGTCCAGAATAGATAATACTGTAGATACTTTTGTAACAATTTAAGATAAGAAAGACATAAGTGTAACAATTTAAGATAAGCAGGTCTCTTGGGGAAACTGTAACTTGCAGCGTAAAGGGCAATTCACCTTCATTAGCAAAAAACACAGAAATGTGTTCATAACCTGCCAAATTTTATAAAATGAACATGGTAATTAAAAAAATAAGCACCTGCCTGTCAACACTGGGAGGCAAATCCAATGCTTCTCGGAACATACTGGACAGGGTGCCAATTTCATCAGATTTCTTCTGCCAGCAGAGAAAATGCAACATGTGACATAAGCCTTAGTTACATAGGGCAGCACTTCATAAGAAGTTATATAACAGCCCTATACTCAGACAGAAGTATATTAGTATACGACACGTCCCACACCTTCAAACCAAATTGCCTAGATAGGAAAAAAAATCCTTTTTTATCCAACAGGGCAATAGGACCAGTCCCTGGATCAGCTCAGTACTAAGAGTTAATTTCAGTAACCCTTCATTTCTCATTTACTACTTAGGGTAGGACTACATGGAAGTTTTCAGGGCAATCCAGCGTGCTGCAATAAAACGCATGCAAACAAAATAAGGTAAGAAAATGCATTATCGCATGGTGTCGCATCGTTGATCTGACGTAACACGACTGTTGGATGCAGACTCATGCATGCGACAATGCATTCACTTACCTTATTTTTGTCGAATGCGACTTGTCGCATGCGTTTTGTCGCATTGCTTTGGATCGCGCCTACAACATCCATGTAGTCCTACCCTAAGGCATACAACCCTTTATTGAAGCAATCTAATGTATCTGCCGGTACAACCACTTCAGGGTAAGAATTCTTCAACTTCACATGGTTAAATAAAAAAAAAAACAACAAAATTTTCAGTACCTTGAGATGAATCTCACTAATTTCAAGGGATGCACCTAAAAATCTAAAGGGGGGGAGTGGAGATTTATCCATGATTTGCAAAGAGTGACTATGAAATGCAGTTACATTGCCCCGACTCTTCCCATTGAATTATTCTGCCTAGAGTTAAAATATTCCTCTGAATGCTTTTGTGAAGCCTTCCAGTTTAATTGCACCCTTACTCCATCAAAGCATACATTGCACTGACCCAAAAATTCACATTAGGGCATGAAACGCGAGGGACAAAATATGCGTGTGTGCCTGTGTGTGTGTGTTTTTTTTTTTACCGCCTGCATTAACAGAAGATTACAGAGGCTTTCAAATTACAGGGTGTTATTTTTAGTGGTGGAAGCTCCATATTCATATTGGAGCAGATGTAGCCGTTTAACTAAACAGCTCCTTGAATTCTGAGCAAAATTGAAAACAGGGAAACTGATTGCTTTTTCCACCATCTATCTCCCTCTTTTTTTTTCCTCTTTTGAATTGACATGTTTGGCCTCCTGGAAACATTCATATGGCTTTCACTGCAGTGCTCACTCATCTAGGAGAAACCCAACATTTTGCAAGGAAATTGACTGAATGAGGTTTCTGCCATCCTGTACTTACTTTGCATTAAATATCCCCTATTCCCTGCCAACCCAGCCTGCAAGCTGTAGGGAGATGGAAAGCAAAAATGCACCTCAAAGGCCTTGTTCAGACCGCAGGCTTTTTATATGGTTAATTTGGTCAGACTAGTTATATAAATTTATGCCCCATGCATCTTTATGGCAGCTTGCTTTGTCTGTTCACACTGTGCAATTAGGATTGGAAGGTCAGATAAGGATGGATCAACAATACCACCCAGATTTATTCTTCATGACTAGTCTGACTATTATTATTTAAAGCATGTAAAGAGGCTTACCCCTATCATGTACGGAAATGTTAACACTGTGTTATTTTCTTTTCCTAAATAAATTGAGTATACCGTATGTAAATATTGAGTCATGGTTTTTGCATTCTCTGCATCTCTTGACCTTTCTTCTCACTTCAGATCTTCTTAAATCTATTAAGGCTTCTCTAGTTACAGTGTGGTGAATGTAATCCCTGAAGTCTTTCCGATAAAGGAATATTGATTTTGGCATGTGATGTTGTGAGATTTGCCCAAATATCTGCAATATGATAGAGCCTGGGGACAAAGCCCACCAGAGTGGTCCTATTTGACAAAGACAATTCTATTATCCTTACTGTTACTATAGGCACCATCTCTCCCTACTATACCTGCTATCCCACAGTCACACTCCCTTCCCAGAGACTATTATCCCACTGTTACTATAGGCACCATCTCTCCCTACTATACCTGCTATCCCACAGTCACAGTCCCTTCCCACATACTATTATCCCACTGTTACTATAGACACCATCTCTCCCTACTATACCTGCTATCCCACAGTCACACTCCCTTCCCAGAGACTATTATCCATTGTTACTATAGGCACCATCTCTCCCTACTATACCTGCTATCCCACAGTCACACTCCCTTCCCAGAGACTATTATCCACTGTTACTATAGGCACCATCTCTCCCTACTATACCTGCTATCCCACAGTCACAGTCCCTTCCCACATACTATTATCCCACTGTTACTATAGGCACCATCTCTCCCTACTATACCTGCTATCCCACAGTCACACTCCCTTCCCAGAGACTATTATCCCACTGCTACTATAGACACCATCTCTCCCTACTATACCTGCTATCCCACAGTCACACTCCCTTCCCAGAGACTATTATCCACTGTTACTATAGGCACCATCTCTCCCTACTATAACTGCTATCCCACAGTCACACTCCCTTCCCAGAGACTATTATCCCACTGCTACTATAGGCACCATCTCTCCCTACTATACCTGCTATCCCACAGTCACACTCCCTTCCCAGAGACTATTATCCCACTGCTACTATAGGCACCATCTCTCATTACAGATAATAGAGGTTACCCTAACTGTCACATCGCTGACAGAGCTCTAAATATGACATGAATTAATAAATGCCAGTGTGTGCAGTGAATTTCACTAAAGCCTCCTCTATTCTTTCCCTTGTTTCCAAGCAGGTTATAACAGAATCTCAGCCGGGTTCAAGAGCCAAATGTGCGCAGGTCTGATCACCCAACTCTGCGACCCTGCTCTTGACCACCTTTATCTTAATAGCATAATTGCCCCAAAGGAGAAGAGGAAACCTTGCGCTATGCTGGAGGCCTAGAGGTTAAACGTTAGATGGGAAGTAAAATCTCATAATGAGCACTAGCCAATCAGAACAGTCTCATGCATTGCAGTTCATCATTTGGGAAAGCGAATGGGCAGCAGATCAACCGGCACATAAATAAATGATGGCAAGAAGGAAGCGAAATCTTCTATCAGTCAAAAGTGGCCACACACTGTGAGTCATTTCCTACTGAGCGCAGAGAGATAACGTTCTGCTGGGTCGTTTCCCTTCAGTTAACAGCTTCTCAGCCAGAGTAGCATTATCTCTGCATCCACTGCAAGCCAGTGTGTTTATTCAGCAGAGGTGATGGGTGACAGAGACATGATACTAACCTATGCCTAATGATTAAGTATCTGATGAGAAACGAAATGAGTAAGGCCATATCTTAACAGAACCAAATAAATATACATGATCTTTATTACGTCTGTGTGGAGGAATGGGCCTTTGA